>NC_081338.1:214296-514296 GCF_022539665.2 Daphnia carinata
TAAGAAAATCTGATCAAAACCAGACCATAGTTGAAGGTCGACTCATAAACACAGTCAAAAGAATGAGAGATTATACCAAAATCAAAATTCTGATGCAAGGCATTTTACCAAAATTCAGAGCAGAGCTCTATTTTCGAATGCCCGAAGACCCTGAAGATTTTGATCAGCTTTGTAAACAATTAATCATATCCGAAGGTATCCTATATAGCAAGGAAACTGCAGAAGATAAGGAAATAAATGCGGTGATAGCAGGGATAACGCACCACGCGAAACACCCAGACACCGAACTTTCACAACAAAAGACAGAAATTGAATTCTTAAAACAAAAAATTCTAGAACTGGAAAAAACTAATAAAAACGGTAACTTGGCACAGGATACTGATATAACCATAGCAGCAGCAGATCGATACGAACCAAGATCCTCACGATCAAGTGATCGGTACTCCAGATCACAAAATCCGCGAGTTCGATTCGACGAGAGATCAAATAGCAGAGGCCCAAATAAGATTATTATCTGTTACAAGTGCAATAAAAAAGGACACATTGCACGAGAATGTTGGACAGATATGGCACGTATCAACAACCCGAACCACCGTCCAATGCAGTAAACACAATATCCCTACCAACCAACCCTCTAACACAAAATTTAGAAATAGCGATACCCAAACTAATCCGTATACCAGTAAGAATTTTTGGACAAGAAATTAACGCTTTAGTAGACACAGGAGCAGCAGCCAGTTTAGTATCAGATAAAGTATTTTTTAAGAAAGGGGAAAAACTAGAAGAAATTAAAAATACCCCATCGCCGATATTTAGGACAGTATCAGGAGAAATCTTAAACTCAAAAGGAAAATTTAGATTTTCAATTGTCATTAACAGCAGTCACGTCATTAAGCATGATTTCTTTATCATGGAAAACTTAAATGAAAATTGTATCTTAGGATTAGACTTCTTATCAAGCAACAATGTAAAAATTAATACCAAAAACAGGCAGATCAATTACGATCATTCCGGAGTAGAACATAACTTTAGAAATAACATACTCCCAATATACAGCATAACATTTGGCAAAGTCGGCATTCATATTCCACTCCGCCCAAACCGTTCATCAGACTATAACGACAACCACGATTTAACAGAAGCAGATTATCGCAACCTAGAATCTTTCTCCCAATCAGAAACTGACAAGAAAAATAAGCGAATTGGACAAACCCAAGAAAGTACAGCGACCCTATTTGCTGAAAGAGAATCAGATTTAGGTCTAGCAACTGATGTAAAACACTCCATTAACATAGGATACAACGCCCCAATTACGCAACGATTGCGCAGAACACCAGAAGCATTAAAACTAATCGTCAAGACAAAAATAGATGTAATGATGAGTAACAATATCATTAGAGAAAGTCACAGCCCATTTGCAGCAGCAATTGTAATGGTTCCCAAAAAAGATGGAGAAATGCGTATGTGTATTGACTATAGGGCACTTAACAAAATAACAGTAAAAGACAAATACCCATTACCAAGAATCGACGACACCATTGATGCATTGAGCGGATCGGTTTACTTCTCAACATTGGACTTACTGAGTGGCTACTGGCAGATCGAGATAGAAGAAAACGACAAACACAAAACCGCCTTCATTTGTGAACTTGGACAATACGAATTTAATAGAATGCCATTTGGACTAACAAATGCACCAAGCACTTTTCAACGAGCAATGAACAACATATTGAAATCAGTATTGTTCAGGTTCGCATTGGTTTACCTGGATGACATCATAGTGTTCAGTAATAATATTGCTGAACATGTGATACATCTAGAAGCAGTGTTTAAACTTCTTAAAGACGCAGGACTAAAATTAAAAAGAAAGAAATGCGAATTTTTCAAAGAAGAATTAGACTATTTAGGATATATTGTTTCGAAAAAAGGAATAACACCGAGTACAAAAAAGTTAGAAGCAATCATCAAATACCCAGCTCCCAAAAACGTGAAAGAATTGAGCTCATTTCTAGGTTTGGCTAGCTATTACAGAAAGTTCATCAGGGCTTTTGCTGATAAAGCCCACCCACTGACAGCGCTAACGAGAAAATCAGCCGAGTGGAAATGGGGAGAGGAACAAAGGGACGCCTTTGATTGTATCAAGAACTGTCTCATAACTAGACCTATCCTAGGGTATCCAGATTTCACGCGCGAATTTATCATCTACACAGATGCCTCAGGATACGGTATAGGAGCAGTCTTGGCTCAGATGCAAACTCTACCTCAATCAGCGGATTCAGCGGAGTCCGACGTACAGGAACCCCGTGAATCAGACGGCGCGGAAGTCGTCATAGCGTATAGCTCTAAACATCTGAACGACCGCGAAGCCAAGTGGTCAACCACAGAGAAAGAGGCTTACGCCATCATCCACGCAATTGACGTATTTAGAACGTATCTATACGGACGCAGATTCACCGTATTTACAGACCATAGACCTTTAGAATGGTTAATGAGCAAGACAGAACCCGCAGGAAGATTAGCTAGATGGGCACTAAAAATACAAGAATTCGACATCGTCATTGGGTACCGGCCTGGGAAGTCGCACCAAAATGCAGACACCCTAAGCCGTATTCCCATAGTGCCAATAGCACGAGTAGAAACAAGGGCAATGGAAAGAGGAACTGTCATAAGAGAGCTAGAAAATATTCGAAAAGAAGGTGAAAATCTAAAAGAAAAACTAAGGATTGAAAGATTAAAGAAACAAGAACAGCTGGAGAAAGAAAACGAAAGTATTCAAAAAGAAAACGAAAGTTTTGAGAGGGAAAGTCAAAGGAAGAGCGTAGGTTTCGAAAGAGAAATTGGAAGTGAAAGTAAAAGGTCTGAGAAAGAAGACAGATGGATAGAATTACAGCAAGCAGATAAATATTGTCAAAAACTAATGATGGAAATACAAGAAGATAGCCAGAAAAATAGAAATAAAAGATTCTCAAGCAACTTTATAATCAATGAAAAGGGTCTATTAACAGATAGACAAGGAAAATTAGTAGTCCCTGTACCGTTAATCGACGGAATTTTACGAGCAAATCATGATCACATGATGGCAGGGCATTTAGGAATCGAAAAAACAATAGCCAGACTTAGAGAACAATACTTCTTCCCATACATGCGACAAAACGTAACAGAACACATCAAAAATTGCCTTAAATGCGCAAAACGCAAGGCTGTGGGAGGAAGTAAAGCACCATTGCAACCTATGCCCCCAGCCGAAAGGGTGTGGGAAAGACTTGCGATGGATATTGTGGGTCCCGTTCAAGAAAGCGCAAAGGGACATAAGTATATTTTAGTCCTATCAGATTATGCCAGTCGTTTCGTCTTCACGGTTCCAATGAGAGATCAAACTGCCCAAACAATTGCTACAATACTGGTTAATGATATTTATACAAAATATGGATCCCCCGAAGTAGTACTAACAGATCAAGGAACTAATTTCCTGTCGAGCTTAATCCAAGATATTTGCAAATTATTTAAAATCAAACAAATCAGAACAACAGCATACCATCCCCAGACAGACGGATTAGTAGAACGATTTAACAGAACCCTATGTGACATGTTGGCTTGCTACGTAACGGATGAACCAGAAAATTGGGACAAATATCTACCATTTGTCACATTTGCTTACAACACAGCGAAGCAATCAACACTGCAACAAAACCCATTCTTTCTATTCTTCGGGAGACAACCAGTGCTCCCAAACGACATCAAAATAGACAGGCGATACGAAACATACGAGGATACCAGTGTAATGTACTCACACCAATGGAAGAAGGCTCAGCAACTAGCGAAGGAACACCTATTTCGGGCACAGACAAAACAAAAAAGATATTACGACAAAGGAACACAAGCAATCAAATATAACATTGGTGACTTTGTGCTACTGAAAGCTCCACCAACTGCCGGAAAATTCATCAACAGGTGGAATGGACCATTCAAAATCATCAGAAATTTCTCAAATCTCACTTATGAGATTCAACACGCGAGCAATGAAAAACTAAAATCAGTGGTACACGTCAACCGCCTAAAACTCTACGTCCCGGCAAACCAAGAAACAGAAAAATTATCTAGTGTTCCACAACAACCAAGAAGTGAAACAGTGCGACGAGGACCAGGCAGACCAAGAAACAACTTCATCAACAACAAAAGAATACCTGTCCGTAGAGCGTGTTGGCATCCGCATCATCATGCAGCAGAAACGGAAAATTGTAAAATCATCGCACCAAATCTCCCCGGTCCTATACCAATTAATCCTGCACACACTAGAATGACGAATCCACGATACAACTTACGGCAACGCAACGAAGTCTCGAGATTCTAAAACGTCCAAATTTTCTTTTCGCAGATGGAACTGATACTATCACTCATCCAATTACTCACCATCATTCCATCCACATATCCCATCTATTCAACCGTATGCGACTGCCAGAACGTAAAGACCAGAGGAATTTTAGATATAGAGGCACCCTATTACTGCAATAACAAAGAATCAGATACAGCTCACTTACCCAGAATACCCACGTTGTACACTTTAAAAACAACACAAAAACCAGCAGCCTCTTGGAAAGGCTGGACCTGCAAGCAATGGATAAAAACGAAGAAAATAACTGGGTCATTCTGGATCGGATCTTTCGACACCATATATTCACAAGAAACTAAACTAATTTCCCCACTGGAATGCTGGAGAATGGTGAACGACAAGAAGTGTGGCGATAATAACATGCAGACCGGACCAGCGGGTCTGAGTTTCACAGCCACCCCGACAGGCGAAGGGCAATGGTATGCCATAAAAACATATCACACCCTCAACTGTGTTGCAGAACAAATCACCTTACGGCAGGAAAAACAAGACGACCCAATTGAAAGCCCATTTGGACCATTAAATACTACCCAGCAGGAAGGACACTTCATCCAAAATCAAAACACAATAGTATGGGGAGATAGGACAACAAATAATTCATATTCTCAAACCTTGATCAAAGGAAGCGGTTATCTGGAACTTCCGAGAATACCGGAACGCGAAAACACCAGCCGTCTTTACGACACCAATCGACAGATCGAGATTTCATTCTTCAACAAACCAGATCGGGACATAACACCACAAGGTTACAAAGTTGTGGGCGTACCGCTCACATACCTAATCTTTCCAACCGAAACAACGAGAAAATTGTACGAGATGTTCAAAACAACTATACATACATGTATACAAAATACTCACCTAGATACATCGGTGTGCAAGGACTACAGGGAACTCCAGTTAACCAAGCGGAAACGATCCATTCAACAGGAAGTTACATTCTTGCTCAACACCCCCTCGGAAGACTCAGGAAAACGTCTGTACAGCATTTCGTACGCCTGGGGGCCAATAAGAATGGGATATCAACAGGCAATCAGGATCAACGAGAAGGACCGGAGTGTAAATTACAACGCCACTATATACATAATATGCAAACCAGACGAAAACACTCAGTTAACCGCCCACTTTCGTCTCAAAGACGATGATCCACTTCCTCAAGGATCAGAATTCGAATACATCGTTGACCAAACAATAAGAATCCAGAACAGTAATATCTGTATCACGGAAGGAGAAGCAGGCCGACTAATTGTTGCTAAATGCTCAGAATTTTCAACACGGTGGATTCTAGATCAACAAAACCATCAATTAATTTCACAAGAATCGTATCTCTGTATTACACTAGGAACATACCAAGCTATCATATTGACAGAATGCAGAGATGATAAGAACAGCGTAACACAAAAATGGATCTTTGAAACTGTCAACACCAATCCAGACATCATAGAAAATTTCCCAGACACAACTTTAGCAGAAATGCAGGAAATTCAACAAGAACAACGGAAGGCAATCACAACCACGATTAATTCGCCGCTATTTGGAGGAATTTTAAAAACTAATCACGGTAGCGGAAATATAATCTGGGATATGATTGCCTGGGGCCTATTGAAAAACGGAAAAACACCAAACGAAAAATGTCTAACACACCATGGAGTAAACAAGCAAATGACATTAGAAGAATGCGACAAAGAGTGGCCGCAATGTCAAGAAGAACTAAGAAAACTAATTAACAGCAACGATCCATTAGTACAATCACAAACAATGGTAGCCAACTGTAGCAAAGCAACAGAACGAGGACAAGCTTTCGAATATACATCTGATTTCACCATCAGACCGTTCAACACAAACACCTGTATCAAAGCCAATACGACAATGCTAGTACTTCAAGAGTGCGCTAGCACCAGCTCAATCTGGGGCACATTTGAGCACACAGGACAGCTCATGGCAACAGATAGAACTGGGCTACATTCACCCTCATCAGACAGGAAGTGTCTCACACAGAGAGTAGGACGGGTGACCCTGGGGCATTGTCACAGCTCCAGCCAAAAACAACACTTTAACTTTGAATATCGCAACCCACACCAAATACGGACTCTCTCAGCGGCAGCCATCATAGCACTGCACACTAAACAGCCATTGGACGGGAAAACACTCCCAACCATACCACCACTAATGAAAAGAGAGGATAACAACCAATCAGAGAACAGCAAAACTTTGGCCACACCCCCTGCCACGCCCACAACAGAAAAACACACAACAACGACAAGCGTTACAACGACTACAAAGCCCACAATAAAAACCACATTGGGAACAACAGCAAAAACAACGGTAAAAAGCACTACGACAATTAAACCAGTTACAAGCACAGCAGCTAGCAAACCCACCACAACACAGAAAGTGACAACTAAACCCAGTATGACATCAACGTCAACAAAACCCACCACAACTACAAAACCAATAATCACATCGACAAGCACTAAACCCACCACTACTACTAGACCTACGGCAACTGCTAAGATAACTTCAACTTCAACAACCACTACAACTACAAAACTTACGACAACAACAACAATGGCCACTACAACAAGTTCCACAACAACAGAGAAAACAGCAAAGCCTACTACGACAAGTTCAACAACAACGGAGGAAACAACAACGCCTACTACGACAAGTTCCACAACAACCGCGACAACAACGACGCATCAGCCAAGCTCAATAACGACGAGCACAAAAACAGTAAGCGAAAGTTCGACGACCCAACAATCATCAACACATACTGCCGGAGTAACCCCTTTAGCACTAACGGGAACAACGTCTACAACAGAAGGAACTCAAATTCAGGCCATCGAAGAAAGCAGTATTCGAAACTTACCGTTAGCTGATTCTTTGATAATTTCAATGGATCAAAAAGCTGAAGATACATCAAACAATGAAAATTTAGAAGCCGATTTACCCAAAAACATTGAAGAATTCAACGACAAAATTAAATACGAAATAAGTAAAATGCACGACCAATATAAGATAAGCATCGAAACTGAACACGAAAACAAGTTGGCAAAAGAAATTCGGGACGTTTATTGTCAACTATCAGCAATCAAAAGAACACAAGCAGTTATATTAGCCCAAACCAACGGAATTTTAGCAGCAGTAGCAGTAGGTTTACCAATCTGCACAAGACTACAAGGCTTCGGTCAAGCAATGACACTTCAACAATGCGAGGCAAAAAGAATTTTTATATCAGCAAACGAAACCAAATGTGGATTTCAGCCGTTTTTTACTTACGAAGGAAAAAACTGTACGATTGGAACAGATGGATGGTCAATTCATCCATATTCTGATTGTTTCTGGAAAACACCTTTGGTAAATTTAAATGGAAATCCACACACATGGGAACACAATTCTACGACAGGAGATTGGATACGCCAGAAACCTAGCATTCACATGCCTAATTTAGACCTCATTTCAGAATTTGAAGAACTCCATCTTAACGATTTCGACTTCGCGCTGAAAAGCCATCCAGCACACGAGACGATGGAAATGGAACAATTAAATATTCTAAATGACCTAGTTGGCAGAATGCAAGAAGGCAACTCCAATTCTGTTGGAGACATTGTAATGTCAGAACAACAAGATAATCAAATAGGAAACATGTTCTCATGGTTCGACAAACTAAAAATAATTGGTCTATCAGCGATAGGATTTGTACTATTCCTCGTATGTTTACGAATCTTCATTATTTGCAACCCCATCTCGAAGATAAAAGAACATATCCGCAGAAAACGGAACTTTACAACCAGATACGATGATGGCGTAGAGGAAGAACACGAACTCGCATCAATGATACCGGCACGAGAAACAAATTACCATTCGGAAATAGCAATCGAACAACCGTTCCTAAGAACAACCGCCCCTGCACAACTAACAACAGAAAGACAAGGTCAAATGCGCCCTCCCCGACCAAGTGCACCAAATTCATTAATTTACCCCTCTATCGAAACAACTGACACAATCACACGATGTACAGGAAAACACACCATGTGCACTTACGTCGTCGGATATGGCATGGTTTGGGAAGACCTATGCCGTTGCATGTCAGAAACAGACAATAGTAATTCAGCCAGAAAGTAAAAGTCCCAAGGTCATTGAAATTAAAAGTAGCCACTAAACATAACCCCTGACAAATTTAATTAATTACAAAATAAATTAGCTCCCAGAAAATAACACACTTATCAGCATTTTTTTTTCCGACCAATTAGGTGATTTTTAAAATATATCCCATACTCGTAACTTTATAGTAAAACAAAGAGTAGAGACAAACCCGAATAACAATTTTGTATTCCAAACTAACATTAACTAAAAAATTCAAAATAGAAAACCTTTGGGATAGACAAAACAAAAATTACAAACCCAAATAACATTTTTTTTTTTTTCCTCGACTAAAACAAACAAAAAAGTCAATAACAAAATCATCGGAGAAAAAGCAGTGTAGTGTAACAAAGAACGACAGAAACTAACGCACGAAGAAAAAGAAAGACACAAGAACCCCTATAAGAAAAGACAATGACTTAAAAAGGAAAATAGAAAGTTCAAAATGTAACGGTATATTCATCAATTCGCCCCACGGCGAAATAGAAGACGGAACACATTAAAGTAGAAGAAACTACCTGTTTTGAAATTAAGAAGAGGGGAACAAGAATTTATGAAAAACTCTGCAAAAGAAGACTTTTCAAAATATAAAAACTAACCTCTTCCCAGTGTTTCAACGACATAATTCAGACAAAGTTCTACAAAGAAAAGTGTCATCACAAGTCAACCTTTACTCTAAAAATGGAAAACAACAACATCACTCAGGATAACGCAATGGACGTAACCATCATCCCACAAGAAGAAAAAGAATACGAATTAATATACATTAGTGATACTGAAAGTGAGAATAGCCAGCAAGAGTACAAAGAAAAGGAAAGTGCTAAAAGTGCAGATGTGAACAAGCAGATAGTGAAAAATGTAGAATGGAACGGAATCAAAACCGAGAAAAACGATTTTTCCGAACTAGAGAGAAAAAGGAAAGACATCAGTGAATCAAGTGACGACGACACCGAGGAGATAAATGCCTATAGTGAAATGGAACCCGATCTGGATAGTGCCTACAGTACCGAATTTATATTGGAAAATAACAGTGACACCGGTTTCCAATATGACCCACCCCACGGTGCCGAATTGGAAAATGTTAGTGACACCGACCTCCAATGTGAACCGCCCAAAAAACGGAGCAGACCGAATAACCAACAAAGGGAAACAGAAACATGCAAGAACTGTCGGATGAAGACAATAGCACCCCTTTCAACAGAACAAGCAGAGAAGATTCAACTGCACCGACAGGCTACTATTGACTTGGAAGACGGAAAACTTTGTCTATCAATGATGGAAGCTACACTACCAACTATAAGAAGATGCATCCAAAAAAGATTAGAATCGCTAGGATGTTGGCCACGACAAAAAATGGCCATATTCCTTAATAAAAGATACGACGAAGGACGTACCCTGCTCCACACCAGTATACAAAAAGTAAGGTACGACATAACTGATGCTCTACTTGCCTATGGGGCAAACCCCGAGATAATGTATCGAGGCAGCACAATTGGACACATGGCAGCGGAAAATAACGACTTATTCCTGGTAAGGATACTAAAACACCACAACTGCGAGTTCACAAATCGCAATAAAGACGGAGAAACCCCGCTAATGACAGCAATATCACACGAACATGAGGAATGCGCACGCCTAATTTCGACACCAACAAACATCAAAATAGCAACCAGCAAGGGCAGAACCATCTTGCATTACCTCGCCAGATATGGACTCGAAGACTTGGCTACGCAAATCTGTACAAAAAGAATAATTGACGTCAACCAGCAAGACGAAACGGGCACAACTGCCTTACACGAAGCAGTGAAATATAAACGACTGGACATGATCGAATTACTGCTTCTACATGGAGCAGATAAAAAGATAAAAGACAACCGTGGACATACGGCTGTAGCAAATAATAACAGCACAAACATACAATAATCAAGACAAAGGTGGAACGAGTTATTCAACCATAGTCATCATTAGTATTCATAGAAGCAGCTGTAGTTGGTGACGGAAAAAGAAGAAGGAGAACAATTTCTGCTAAAAATTCAGGTGAAGGAACAAGTTTTTTATATTATCCGTAAAACAATAGTCGGTGATGGAAACACACACATTGGAGGACCAATTCTTCTCATCGAAGAGGGGAAGGAATGTAACGAGCCCACAGGCTATCCGAAGACAGCCACACCCTCAACATCCCTCAAGCGTTTCACAAGTGAAAGTGAACGTGTCCCCTCCCATTTTACCTTCATTTTGTATGTGTGTTAGTAGTATAAATACTGCATGATTGTAACATGTAATTCGGACTGGTTACGACAATCCACTGTAATACACGAGGTTAGAAACATTACATAAGCTTTAAAAAATGGCTTCATTCACCGGCTAGATTTTTCTCAACACTTTCAAAGATCCTAACCAACGTTGTAGTTGGTTCAGATCATTTAAGATTTTCCACTTTCTGATTGGCTTATACAGTACCCGCCCTTAGTATCCGAACACCAAGGGTTTTTGGGGCTTTTTTACACGGTGTCTTATGACGGTAGGGTCCTTGCGCAAAGGTAAAAAAGGGCCAGTAAAAATGACGATAAAAAAATAAAATTTTGTTCTGACGTTAATTAAATAATGGGCTATTTGGCACTTTAATTTTTTATCTATAAGACTTTTTGACTTACATGATAGTCATGTATTATCCGAACACCGCGTTGATCTTATAGGGTGCCTAATGACACTACCTCATTTTTTAGAATTTTTTTTTTAATATAAGGAAATGTTTTCTAGATGTTGCAATTACATTAATCGATAGGATATTCATTAAACTATATCCCATTTTAGTAGTATAACTTAATGTCAATTATTTTAAGAACGGGAATTTTTTTAAGTGAAGACTGTGCTAAGTTTTTCCCGTCAAAAATAGTTTATCTTGTTCCCACTTGAGGCGCTGCACTCATTACGCTTTTTCAGACAGCTAACACAGTTTACTGTAAAAGCAGACGTATTTCTGTTTGCTTTTACGTAATGAGTTCAGGGGTAGTACTATACTAAATAGTAGGAAAAATTACCTATAATTAAATTTATTGTTGTAAACAAAATATTTGACGGTAACAGCCTTTAACGTTTCTTACGTCACCTATGAGTTTTTTCACAGATCTTTAGCAACCAATGATCGATTTTAGTAATCGATATCCTAAGCCCGGCCCCTTCATTTTTTCACTATCTATTTATAAGGCATTTCTTATGCTATAAGAAAAATTATTCATTTACATCTGAATAACAATAAAAACTTATCTAAAATAAGGAGCTTATTTAGTAGTATCCCAATGACTTATTATATTTTTTAAAATTTATTTGATAATTATAGGTTGAGGCTGTCCCACAACACCCACCCTGGTGTCCCAATCCACAACACCACAGGCTCCTCCCTCAAATTTTTCAAAACTTTAAATATCTGTAGAAAGTACACAACTTCTTCTAAAAATCTCAAAAAAAACATGGAGGTAAACGAAGAAGCAAGAAATATATTTACACAAACAAAAAGAAAACGAGTAATTTATATCGAAGTTATGGCCGAAAAAGAAAACGTGTCCCGCACACCCTACTCTCCCCTATGGGATTGTAAAAGCGTATGGCACAAGGGTGGTGCTTTACGCTATGCAACTATAGTTCCGCGCTCGAACCGCTGTGATAACATACTTGTTAAGATTTTAATCATGCGTGTAATATATTTTGGGGGTATTTGTGGTAAAAGACAAATGTATCTTAATGGGTATGGAACCATCCAATAGAGCAGTGTTATGACGAACTCGCAAAACCGCATCCATTTTTTTACAATGCGCAAAGAAAAGTAACGCAATATCTAATTTCCTTTTACTGTTCTCGTCTGAATTCGTTTTCTGCCAATTGTTTTAGAAAGGTCATTATACCAATTCTTACCATTGCCTAAAATTGCTAGAACCAATTTACGTAATATTTGTTTGCGTGTTTTAAAGTGCTTTATCCGCCGAACTCGAAATTTTGGTTATTTTATATTATAATAAGAATACATATATATTCTTATTATATATTAGTGACAATTTTTGCAGTATGTGAAGAGAAAGCTTTTTCGGCGTCGAAAATGCTTTTTACCATTACCGACAGAGGCAATAGCAACGGCATTCAGCAGGGTAAAGGCAAAGCACTAAACGTGTTCAATTTTCTAGTCCAAGTCGACAGAAGCGGGTAACAAACAATGGAGATATTCATATTTCATGCGGCAACGGGGAAAACCATTTTTGCAATTAAAAAGCAAGCTCGTCATCAACTAAAAATATTCCCCACTAACACCCTACGTTGATTTAATAGAATATTGTCACGTGGATTCGGAGGACATCCACGTGTTAACGAGGGACACGTGGAGTCCGAGGACATCCACGTGCTGGGAACGTCTCGTACATCAGCCCCAACCCTTTTTCTCCGCTTTCACTTCCGTAAGGTCAAGTAGAATTATCTGCTTGACCATCTTATTGGAAGAGCTTACCCCTTCTATGCGCTTTCTATTCGAACGGTCACGTAGAGGTTATCTACGTGACCATCTCCTTTACTTCCCGCGTCACCCTAGCGGGTAACGACCCTTTTGCTTTAAATAGGAGGGCCTACGAGTGAGACGAGGCTCTCAGTAGACAGTTGGATGTGGAGTGTTGGAAGAAATTAATACACCAGGTTCAAAAGCGCTGTGAGTCAGTCCTTTTTTAGTGGAGTGCGGCAGTAGCCGTCACAATTGGTGGAGACGCAGGTCGAGCCCCTAAAGAACTTCGTAAATTTGATTCCGTGTCGGTCAACCGAATTTTCCGTAAATCCATTTATCGCATTTAATTTCGTTCGTTTACCGCAAACTGGTGCAAGAGGTGGCCAGCAAGGCGGAAGTTTTTTTTGTTGGGAAGGTTCCTTTATTTTTGTTGTGTGCGGATTTTCAGTATATCGCATTTGATTTCGTGCGTTTGCCGCAAACTGGTACAAGAGGTGGCCAGCAAAGTGGAAGTTTTCGTTGGGGAGGGTCCCGTAATTTTTTGGAGAATTGTTTGAGATTCGAAACTATTGGGATTCTCCAGTGTTCGCGTCGACTGATGAGTAAACAGTCAGGGAGATATCCTACGTGCGGCCGGGCGCCAAGTAGACGGTTACATCCGGAACTATTTGATCAATCTGAACTGATAGAAAAAGTGGAAGTGCCTGATAGTAGTGTCATTGTTAATGTAACACCCCTCACACGTGACAGTGCGACAGTGCCAAGAGAAGACGTTCGTGGAGTAGAACGCGCAGTAATCAGTGAACCACGAAACTCGACACCAGAGCAATCTCGGCTCAATTTTTACACACGGCCCAGCAACATGGCGGCAAGTGTACAAAAATTCATAGCACCGCCGATTTTTTCAGCAAACCCGGAGGAAGATCCTATGGATTGGTTAGAACGCTTTGAGATAGTGGCAGCGTACAACCGTTGGTCAGATGCAGACCAAGCGCGGAATTTCGCGATGTATTTGGAAGGGGCAGCCAGAAAATGGTTTTTGGTGCATCCTCACCCTGATCACTGGGAGGATCTTCCGCTCCGCCCGAACCCGGAAGACCCAACACGACTCAATCTGCCAGCAGCGACAGGGTTAAAATCGCAATTCGTAGCGGCCTTTCGGCAGGCTAATTTCACACTAGTGCAAGAGAGCAAGCTTCGTCAACGAGTACAAGGCGTAGAGGAAGACATAGTGTCGTATTTCTACGACGTAATTAATATGTGCAGGTTGGTGAACCCGACAATGTCACAAGAGCATCAACTAGAACATCTATACCGCGGTCTAAAACCATCGTTATTGCAAAAAATTTACCCACATAAGCCGACATCTACGGCTGACTTTCTAGATCTGGCCAAGTTACACACGGAGGCCATGGTTCTGGCGAACCAGAAAGTTTGGGCCCAATCTTTAAGAGCGCTATCAGAGGAGCAGGAAAATACGAAACTGAACAAGAATGTGACTCAACCGACATTAACAGCAGAAATTACGAGTGCGCTGAAACAATTAAACGAAACGGTGAAACAGTTACACTTATCTACAGGACCGGCATCCCAAATGGCTAAAATGGGTCAAAGCAAAATCAGTAGTAATGGATTCGATAGAAATAGAAGGACGACCGAGGGAAGATACGTATGCGGATTTTGTTCAAAAATAGGCCACCTTGACTACAGATGCTTCCAGAACCCAGCGTCAGCATTATACAGAGGCCCAAGACAGAATCAGATGAGACAACAGGGCGAACAACAACACGCCAGGCAAAGGCAGTTTCATCAGCCGGAAGGACACAAGCAAGCAGGAACGGTGAACAGTGTGGCGTTACACTCGAATGCAGAAGAATTACCGAACCTGGAGCAACAATTTTATGTGAACAAGATTAACATTCCTAACAAAACGGACCATGGAACGGCACAGTCAACACAGCCATTGTCAACACAGGAAGATCAAAGTGGTGAAGAGACAAGTGAGATTATAAAACAAAAGTTGGGGAAGAATGTACGAATACTGTTGTCGGACATATCCCGTTTAATCAAAAAGACGGTGAAATGTGGAGACATCACAGCAACGGCAGTGGTGGACACGGGCGCAGCAGTCAGCGTCATATCGCCAAAATTGTTGGGACGCACACATTATGTGATGGAGGATTGGGGCGGCCCGGACATTGTATTAGCAAATGGTTCCAAAGTAACGCCGTTAGGAGCAGCCCGGGTAACCATAACCCATAATAATACAACAGCCCAAGGAAGGGCAGTAATCATGGAAATGGACGGAATTGACTTGTTGCTGGGGAATGATTTTTTAAAACAATTCGGAAAACTTCGAATTGATTACACCGGTGACACAACGCAAGTGATATTGGGAGAGCTACCGTTTAAGGATGATCACGATCAAGAGGAAAGTCTTCAGGCTGGCAGTAAAATTAGTAACACAACTAGTTACATGATTCCGGCATTTTCGGTGATAACAGTGAACACAAATCGCGACGAGAATAGCTCTTCAACTGGGTTGTTTTCCCCTTCGACAGAGTTATGGGTGTCTAAAAAGCTGGCAACAGGTCATGCTATTCTGGCGGCAGATTCGAAGTGCATACCGGTGGCCAATTTATCGGCCGTACCAGTGTGGCTAAAGGAAGGGTCAACTTTGGGGACGGTACAGCCATATACCAATAAGATAATCAAGTGTGAGTGGGAGGAGCTTCCACAACAAGAGGACGGAGAAAACAAGGACAAGCTGACGTTGGAGGAGAAGAACCTAGTAGATAATTTGGAACAACAAATAAATAGTGAACTAACAAACGAAAATCGAAAATCGCTACTAGCACTACTAGAAGGACACCTATCATGCTTCGCAAAGAATGACAAAGATATGGGATTTTGTACGACAGCAGAACATCAAATCAATATCAAAGAGGGAGCGTTACCAATATATCAGCGACCAAATGCAAGCGCATGGAAAGCGCGGAAAATCATACAAGGATTATCAGAAGACATGATAAAAGCTGGCATCATAGAAAAATCAGAGAGCCCTTGGGGAGCGCCAGTCGTACTGATAAAGAAAAAGGATGGATCATGGCGGTTCTGTGTAGACTACCGGGGATTAAACGAGGTCACAGTTAGAGACGTATACCCTCTACCCCGTATCAACGATATTCTGAGCAAACTAGAAGGCGCGGAATATTTTTCCATAATGGATTTACAATCAGGATATCATCAACTTCCACTGCGAAAAGAAGACAGAGAAAAGACGGCGTTTATCACAGCAGACGGATTATATCAATTCAAAGTCCTGCCATTCGGACTAACGAATGGGCCCAGTGCCTTTCAACGGGCAATGGACGTCATTTTGGGAGGACTGCGTTGGAATTCATGCCTAGTGTACCTAGATGACGTAGTGGTGTACGCACCTGATTTTCAAACTCACGTGCATCGCTTACACCTGGTATTATCGTGCTTAGCCAAAGCAGGGCTTAAACTAAAAGGAAACAAATGCCAATTCGCAATGACGACGTTGAAAGTCCTAGGACACGTGGTTTCTAAACAAGGCATATCACCAGATCCGGAAAAAATTGCAGCAGTAGCAGACTTCGCAGAATGCAACGAGGGAAAAACATTAGCAGAAAAAATCAGACGAGTTCAAAGCTTTGTCGGGCTTTGTTCGTACTACAGACGGCATATAAAAAATTTCGCCAAATTAGCCCAACCACTGACAAGATTAACCAAGAAAGGCACATCTTTTATTTGGGAGGAAGCTCAGCGAACAAGTTTCATAAATCTGAAACAAATGTTAACTGCGGCCCCGATATTGGCTCACCCAGATTATGAAGCACCGATGATTATCATGACGGACGCTTGTGGATACGGCATTGGGGCGGTATTGTCACAGTCCAAAGACGGAAAAGAATATCCGATGGCTTACGCCAGTCGGCTGATGTCAAAATCAGAAGTCAATTATTCGATTACTGAGAAAGAATGCCTGGCTCTCATCTGGGGTTTGAAGAAATTTAGAAGTTTTGTGTGGGGCTGCAAAGTAATAATTGTGACCGATCATGAAGCCCTCTGTTGGCTAAGGACAAAAAAGGATTTAGCAGGACGACTAGCACGCTGGAGTTTGTGCCTGCTAGAATACGACGTAGAGATCAGATATAGGAATGGTAAACTACATTCCAACGCGGACTGCTTGTCTCGCTACCCAATCCCCATCACAGAAACGGAGACAGAAGATCGGTGCATAGCTATTGGAATACTGCAATATAACCAAGCAGACTTTATGTCAACAGACATATTATTGGATCTGGCACAGAAGCAACGTGGAGTAAGCAAATGGGGAAAACTTATTGAAAAACTGGAATTACAAAGATCGGCCGGAAGGTGCTTTTCACTGGATGAAGGAAAATTGTATAAAAAGAAGACGAAATGGGGAATACAATGGCTACGATTATGCGTTCCTCCTGATTATAGACACATGGTGTTAACAGCATGTCATAATGATCCGTATTCAGGACATATGGGAATCCAGAAAACGCTACAGAAAATTACGCACCATTTTTTTTGGGAGGACATGGCGAAAGACGTGATGGAGTACGTTAAAACATGCCCACAGTGTCAAACACGAAAAAGCCCAAAACTCCTTCCAGGTGGGATGCTGCAATGTATCAAAGTGGCCAGACCGTTCCAAAAGGTGGGGGTGGACCTCCTAGGACCGTTTACGTTATCGGACTCAGGGAATAAAATGATCATCGTAGCAGTGGATTATTTGACAAAATGGGTGGAATTAAAAGCCTTGCCATCGGGCAAGGCAGAAGACGTTACTAAATTTCTGGTGGAATACATTGCACTACGTCATGGAATGCCCGAAGCCATAATAACGGATCGGGGCAAATGCTTCCTAGCAGAAGTTACGCAAACCATGTTTCAGAAGTTGGGAGTCAGGCATAAGACAACTTCAAGTTATCATCCACAAGCAAATGGACAAGTGGAACGCATGAATCACACTTTAGCCACGATGATGTCGATGTACGTCTCAAACGACCAAAAGAACTGGGATGAACTATTGCAGCACATTTGCTTCGCGTATAATACAGCACGACAAGAATCCACTGGATTTTCGCAATTTTTTCTACTATACGGTAGAGAACCAGTACTCCCAATAGACCTACTAACAGGAGCTCAGCCAAATCCACGACTCTCAACGGACTTGGCAAAAAAGACATACGTTGAACAACTAATGAGTGACTTATCAATCGCGAGAGACATTGTGCGGACACGATTACAGCACGCACAAGAGAAACAAAAAATGGGTTATGATGCTCATCACCGCATAGTAACATTTCAGGCAGGAGACATGGTACTGATATACAAGCCAACAAGGAAAAAAGGACGTTCCGATAAACTACTACATCGATGGATAGGCCCATACGAAGTTCTACGTCAAACCACGCCAGTTAACTACGAAGTCCAGCCGAAGAGAAAAGGCGGCAAAACCGAAATCGTTCATGTCGTCAGTATGAAGTTATTTCATCAAACCAGCACACTTCAGGAAGGAATGGCACAAAGATCATCAGCGGATAACGGACGGGTGAAACATCAGGAAAACAGGAGTGAATCGACGAGCGCCGAGGACGAAACAACCGAGATTACAGAGAATGAAGAGGAAGAACAGACAGCTAGGCAGAAAAACTCAAATATTCAAGTAAGCCACTCGATGGAACAAACTTCGGAAAGAGAAGGAAACACCCAAGAGATGGGCCTTACACGGCCACGTCGGAATCGGCGCAAACCCGATTTTTTCAGGGCAGGGATAATTCACCTACTGTTTCTATTGTTAATCGGGTGCACATTCAGTACCTCAGCAATGATGGTCAGGGACACCGTAATTTTCAAAGAACAACCAGGAATTACAATCAGTGAATCATCATGGACGGTGGCCACGGATGTGATCCTACAAGATGCAGAGAAGGCCGTCACGATAGTAGAAAAACACCTGGAGGAATTGGCCTTACTGGCAGCAAAACATAGAAAGGATGGAGCAAAATTTGAAAAAGAAGACGGACACGCGGCATGGAGGGACACCACAAGTTTTATGACAGCAAGTAAAATCGAGAATAAAGTGCTACTACTGAGCAGAACATTAAACTTATCCAAAACAAGATTGACAACATGTGCGATGACTCTGACAGGAGCGGCTAGAGCGAAAAGAGGAGTGATAGATTTGGGTGGCACGGCACTTAAGTGGTTGTTTGGTGTCTCCACTCAGGTGGATTTGGTAGAACTAAATAAGAAAATTGATGCAATGGGAAACCAAAAACAAGAAATAGTCCATGTACTGGAGCAACATGCATCGATCATAAATGAGAGCCTACAACTATCACGATCAAGTGTAGCATTGTTGCAGGAACTACAACAGCAGTCCACGATACTTCAGAAGAGGGCAGATGATATTTTGGATCACATTCAGGCGTATGAAATAGCACACATACAACAAGAGCAGTACTTCGCAGAGCTGGACTCGACGTTCGAATCATTGGAACAAGTGATCGGATGGCTTCAACAACAAATCGGGGACTGGGAAATAGGATTAACAACGCTGGCTAACGGGCATTTACCACCACAAATCTTCTCGCCTACAGAACTAGAGAGAGCGATAAAAGAGATAAATAAACATTTACCATTGGGCTGGACGATACCAGCAGAGGAATTATGGGTTATCTATCGGGAAGCACGGGTGTCGGTCGCAGCTACCCATAATAAGTTCCGCCTCTTTATCGAAATCCCCATTTATGACCACGCACAACACTTTAATTTGTTCAAGCTAGTTAGGTTAACAAAACCAACCAAAAACGGCACACACGGGGTACAAATAACCAACTTGCCAGATTTTCTGGCAATAACAGCCGACTTAGATACGTTTGTCGAGTTATCAAAAGACGAAATGAGTAACTGTCGACGACTAGATAAACAACTATGCAAATTCCAGCGGTTGCGCTGTTCAACAACGAGGAAGCTCAAGTCAAAGCGTATTGTCAGAAACAATTCATACAGTGGAATGGCCCGGAAGTAGTCTACCTAGGACAAAACCAATGGGCATTCTCAGCGACAGGCCCACATAACGTGGTTTTTTCATGCCCTCCGGACAGTAAGCAAGTACCGTCACAACGCCTACAATTACCGGCAGTAGGATACTTTGAAGTCCCACAAGGATGCACAGCTCGCACAGAGGATTGGATATTTCCAGCAAGCCTGGAAGGCACCACAACAGCCGCAGCCATATCAATTCATATGCCAGACCTACCGGAGTTCCGTCCAAACATCACCAACCCAAAAATGGCAACGGTCGTACAGTTCCCGCCATCAAATGCGTCACACCTCGACAAGTTCAGCAGCATGTTGCGACAACAAGAAAAACTAGAAGCAGCAGCAACGCTAACACATAATCAGATTTTGAACCTGCTGGACGCGTTGCCAACGTCAAACTATGGGAACTACCCATACGAATGGTTATTAGCGTTTGTCATTCTACTACTCAGTGTTTTCGGCCTGACAGGATTCACACTACGGCTTGCACAACGCTTAGATACCCTTTTCAAAGATGGCATGCAGGGATATGAAACAACGGATCACGCACTACGAGGAGCGGCCACCGAGGAACGACTGATTCGGACACAAGACACGGACTTTTGAACACGGAAAACGGATGTTACCAATGTTGTTTTATTATTATTTTACTATTACTATTATCTTTCGCTATCACTCTAATCGTTGCATACTATGGCAATCGGGGGCGATCGCCTTCGAACGGGGGGGACCTGTCACGTGGATTCGGAGGACATCCACGTGTTAACGAGGGACACGTGGAGTCCGAGGACATCCACGTGCTGGGAACGTCTCGTACATCAGCCCCAACCCTTTTTCTCCGCTTTCACTTCCGTAAGGTCAAGTAGAATTATCTGCTTGACCATCTTATTGGAAGAGCTTACCCCTTCTATGCGCTTTCTATTCGAACGGTCACGTAGAGGTTATCTACGTGACCATCTCCTTTACTTCCCGCGTCACCCTAGCGGGTAACGACCCTTTTGCTTTAAATAGGAGGGCCTACGAGTGAGACGAGGCTCTCAGTAGACAGTTGGATGTGGAGTGTTGGAAGAAATTAATACACCAGGTTCAAAAGCGCTGTGAGTCAGTCCTTTTTTAGTGGAGTGCGGCAGTAGCCGTCACAATATAACTACAAGGGAAATTTTTAAAGGGTATTCACTGAAAAGTTTAGAAAACGTGTTAACAAAATTTCTAGCATAAGCAAATATTTCCTTAAATAACATGGCTATGCCATCACCCACCTTGTTGCCGAAAGCGATGTTCAGATGTTTGTTTTGACTCCGCTTCCTAATTGGCATGCGGGTTTGTTTTACGCTGACTTGTACACAGGGCATGGCAAGTAAAAGAGGAGCTCAGTTGATGTGATGTGACGGAACTCCTGGCAAGGAGTTATATTCCCAAGAGTTAGAGTCCCAAGAGTTAAAGTAACTACACTGGAAAAGCACTACATCGGAGACGCTAGTCCATACTTTCATACAACATCCGCAAGAAAATTGTGGCTGTAAAATCAATTATTGGTAGAGATGAACTCGGGTTTTCAACAGGAGCCAGTGGTTTGAAATATTGGATCACCCCAAGACAGACCGCTTACGTTGTCCCTACCCGGGACATAGCCTTAGGATATGATGGTACCAAATGCGAGAAATAGGTGATCCAATATACTGTCGCGAGGGGAAAATAGTGACGTGGTTCTCATTTCTGAAAAGACGTGACAACCAACGTTTGAATTGCGTGCAATGCATCTTCCCTTGAAAAAGATGATTGTTACACGCCAATAATTAGTAACAGATAGTTATCCCTAGAATTCATGAAACCCTAGAGATGGGGCGTATATCCTTCACGAGGGTATAAAAGCCCATACATTTTTTACCCTAAGTTAGTTCTTATCAAGTCCTCTAGTGAGTTCTTTTCAAGTTCTCAATTTCTTGAGTTCTTAAGCTCTCTTCAAGTTTTCCTACAGTTCTCTTCACGTTCAAGTTAAGTAAAAGTGTAGTTATTCTTTATTTCTGCTATGTCTTGTATTTCTTCTTAAAATTCAATACAATTCATTAACAAAGTAAAGTCCAGTGTGACAATTGGTGGAGATGCAGCTCGTTACCCGTTGTTAACGAATTAGTGCTGCTTTAAAGATAGTCCATGCAGAAGAAGAATAGCTCACGTTTTCCCAGTTGCCCCCGGGATCCAAGTAGACGATTGCACCCACTTCGTGACTTGCCCACCGCGCTGTCCGGTAACGAGACCACAGCAACTAACGAGGCACAAGATTCTGAAATTTCTACGTCAAGAGAAGATTTAGCGACGTCATCTACAGAGACGACTCGCCAGAGAGGGGGTTGAAAATCTCGCAAGACAGTTAGAATCAAGTTGTGACTCCGAAGAAGATTTAATAGAACCCACCCACCCGGTTGTTCCTCCGATAGGACAACACATTTTTGGATCTCCAAGACAATTGCAAGAAACAGTCATGGCGGCTGTAAGAAAATTCATAAGTCCACCTATTTTTCGAGGTAGCCCAACGGAAGACGCTCGTCAATGGTTAGAGCGCTACGAGACTATCTCTACCCACAATGGTTGGGGTGACGCGGACAAACGTAATAATTTTTGCATGTACTTGGATGATGCTGCAAGAAATTGGTTCTTGTGTGCAAGAGTGCCAAACGACTGGCAAGATGTGGCAGCACAGCCGGCTGCCGGAGAAAACCAAGCAAGACCTGCAGTTCCTGGTCTACGTTCGGTATTTTTGAAAGAATTTCAGCGTAATTCTTATGGTCTTTTCCAAGAAACTAGAATAAGAAGTAGAACCCAAGGAGTGGATGAACCGACCACCAGATACTACTACGAAATTCTTAATCTATGCAGACTGGTCAACTCCAACATGTCGGAAGTCCACCGACTAGAGCATCTGTTTAGAGGCCTTCGACCAGCACTTTTTAGAAAAATCTATCCTCAGAAGCCACAAACGTGTGAAGAATTCTTAGAACTGGCAAAAGTCTATACGGAGACATCGATGATGTCAGAAGCCAGAGGATGGAAGGACCCCATGGCAGAACCACAAAAGTCATCTGAACAAGTTCCAAACCTTTCAGTGGTCTACCCGGATCAACAAGCAGATCTTATAAAGATTGTGCACGAAGTCGTTCAAGAAATGTTTAACCAAGGTGGTCTAGAGCAATAAAAAAAAGAGTGTCTTTTAAACCGGAAGGGCTTACTACAAGCGGCAAACCACAGTGTTTCTACTGTAAGAAAGCAGGACACATTGCCCGAAATTGTTTCAAAAATCCGGAATCCGAAAATTATAAAGGTCCACCAAAAGACGAAGGAGCCGCGAAAACTTCAAAAGAGAAACCGCAAATAAACGCAATAGCTCAAGAACAGGTTATACCAAAAGAAAATAAAGAGAGCTCAGAAGGCTATATCTTAAATTTGAATCCTGCAAGATTGATCAAGGAGCAAGTAAAATGCGGTAATGAAACTGCAATGGCACTGATTGATACAGGATCCGCATTCACAGTAATTTCTCCAGAATTATTGAAGAAAACGAGTTTCGTTGAAAAACCCAGCAATGCACCACAGACCTGTCTTGTAGACGGTCACACTTTGACGCCAAAGAGTACGGCAGATATTGTAGTAACCCACAAAGGCAAAACTATTAAAGGAAACGCAATAGTCACGCCAATGTCAGGTTTTGAACTACTACTGGGAAATGATTTCCTACAGCAATTTCGAGCAATCCACATAGACTACGAATCACAAGAATTGTCGTTTACGACAGGGAAGTCACCACTTGCAGAAATTTCGCTTATTCAAGCAGAAGAAGTCAAGGATAGCCGGCTGGTCACAAGAGATCGTCAAGAGATACCAGCCTACTCAATCAAGCAAATTTCAACAACAGTTTCCAGCAAGATGGAAGGTGCTTGCATTGTGACACCCTCAGAGTCATTACTAGCGACAAGTAGCCTATCGACTGGTCATGCACTAGTACAAAAAGATTTAGAAAAAATTCCTGCGGCTAACTTGTCTCCAAAAACGGTTTGGCTAGAGAAAGGAGTGACTTTAGGAACGTTAGAAGAACATCCTGAGATAGAAACGAATCAAGAAATCCTACCGATGGATACCCCGTTAAAAGAGCAAGATGAAAAACAATTGTTAGAACACCTAGAAGAAAGAATTGGAAAGGGTCTAACAAAGGAAGAAAAAGAAGAAACACAAGAAATACCTGCTTCAAGTTATCCACAAGCTCAGGGTGACTCAGAAGAAACACCAATTGAGCAACGTGATCCGTCACCAGGTACCGAAGAAAACGACGTGGTCACACCTACTCCAGAACTGATCACGCCAGCTTCAACCAGAAGACCTATCCGTAGTAGAAGACTTCCAGCGAGATATTTAACTCTACTCGTGCCGTTCCTCATTTTTCTGCTTAGGCCACTGTCAAGCAACTCATTGATCCTGAGAGAAAAGGCTATCTTCAAACAACAAACTGATGTTGCGTTCAGTGAATCAGCGTGGACCATCGTAATAGATCTTGACTTGGGAGTAGCCGATGCAGCAACAGCACACGTGAAGCAGAAGATGATCCAACAACAAGAAGTGGCAGAAAAATGGAAAAATACAGGTTCACGACCACAACGGATGGCAGCCAGAAGAATTGCTAGCAGAGCGCAAACAATTCTGAAAGGAATGGAGAATGTAGCAGACCAATTGGCAAATATCAGAAAAACTTTAAATCCTAACCAAAGAAATCGTCGAAGTCTCGTGGACGGTGGAGGATCAATCCTGAAATGGCTGTTTGGAATGTCAACACATCAGCTGCTCCATCGCAACGCACAAGCAACGTTGTCATCTGAAATGACTGGAGAACAAATCCATAACTTAATCATGGAAAAAGAAAAAGAAAAAGAGTTTTACCTTACTCGTTATCCTTACGAGTTAGTGGCTTTCAACATTATCTTGATGTGCGGAATAGTGTGCTTAGGGATCAACTACTACAAACTTCATAAGCGTCTTGTCGCTCATGAGAGATGCGACAGCGCTCCATCCGCAGACCGCGGGAGGGATGAGATGGAAACTGAAAATCTCTAGAAAGAAAAAATTGTTAGTGATAAAGAAAAGAAACAACGGCTGTGTGAAAGGAAGTGAAAAGTGTATTAAAATTGAAAACAGAAAATGTACAATTACTCTCCACGATTATTGCTAAAATCTAAAAAGTCGTCGTTTTCGGCGTCGTGTTCTTCAGCCTCAGCATTCAGAACAGCAAGCCAAACGAGCCGAGCATCTTTCCTTGCTTGCATTTCAGCATGAGTGACTTCTTTATAGAAGTCAGAACGGCGAGGGGTTGGGTGATAAATGTCCTCATCGGGCTCAAACCACCAAAGAAGACGCGCATAAAAGTGTGAAAAGTGCTCTCGCTAACTGGCATAACCAGGATAGGAGCTAAAAAGAAGAGAGAAACATCAGTGTGAAACGAAATAGAAAAAATTATGAAGAGATTACTTACCTGTAATAAAAGTCGTTATCCCATGGAGCACTGAAGTGTAGTGGAGGTCCAACTGTGCGTTGGTGTCGCACGCTCGCGCCAAAATCTAAAAAAAATGGGCACGGTCCGCTCGCGTCAAACGACTAAAACGGCTTCTACCAGTAGAAAACGTTTCCTCAACATAACGCACCAACGCATATTCAAAACGATGCAGATTGTCGAGAACAGATTGGAGAGTAACCATTTTTCATTTCGAAGCAAGAAACAAACTGAAGATGGAAAGCATCAGTTGAATTTTCTTATGCATCATAACGTTGTAGTTTATCTTTTTTCACAGCTATGTGTGAATTGCTAATTATAGTCGTCTTTCTTACGCCTGTATTGCTTCCGTAGTTCTAGCAAATTCCTTTTCGATAAAAGCACATTGACCGCGCGCTATTGTACGATTGACTTTTACTATAGTCCTTCCTTTACCTTACTAAAGCGACCTCGCTCTATCGTATGCTTTATCATTACTATAGCTTTTGATAAATTTTCGAAAATCTCGGATATTTTCCCCAACATTTGCTTATGCCCTTGATTACCTTCTAATGATTGTTAGTACAGTCGGGTCGCCTGTCTTGAAGAAGGGGGACCTGCCGCGAGGGGAAAATAGTGACGTGGTTCTCATTTCTGAAAAGACGTGACAACCAACGTTTGAATTGCGTGCAATGCATCTTCCCTTGAAAAAGATGATTGCAACAGGCCAATAATTAGTAACAGATAGTTATCCCTAGAATTCATGAAACCCTAGAGATGGGGCGTATATCCTTCACGAGGGTATAAAAGCCCATACATTTTTTACCCTAAGTTAGTTCTTATCAAGTCCTCTAGTGAGTTCTTTTCAAGTTCTCAATTTCTTGAGTTCTTAGGCTCTCTTCAAGTTTTCCTACAGTTCTCTTCACGTTCAAGTTAAGTAAAAGTGTAGTTATTCTTTATTTCTGCTATGTCTTGTATTTCTTCTTAAAATTCAATACAATTCATTAACAAAGTAAAGTCCAGTGTGACAATATTAAATCTGTGATCCCATATTTCAAATCTATGAAATTAATAATTAAAAATAAGGAAAGATCACGAGCACCATTTTACCTTTGTAATGGAGAAAACCTGGTCGTTCTACGGTCATAATCAATCCACGAAAAGACTTCCGGCTTGAGACACCGTAGGGCCTATCTCCCACGGGTTAAGACACCAAAATTCGCAGATCGTGATCCAATTCCTTTGGTAGTACTTTAGAAATCTCAAAATAAACAAACAACGGCACTGTTGAAACATTTCTTTCTTTGAATTTATTTGGAATGTAGTTTAACCATTATATGGGAATACCAGAATGAACTAATAGTTATGGCTGTTGAAACAGACAAGACTCTGTGGCTTTTTGTGAATGCAGTCTAGAATGTGGAAATACAGAATGAACACTTAAACAGTAAGTTAAAAGTTTCGTGTTGTGTGGAAAAAGGGACTAGTCTCAGAATTTTTTGGAACACGGTCAATCTATGATGTAAGAATGTCAAAGTGAAACAATCTATTGAAGCGTTTGAAAGAGACAGGGCTCTGAATTTATTGGGAAAACAGTGAAACTGTAATATAGGAATGTCAAAATAAACATTTAATTGAAGTATTTGAAAAATAGTCTCTTAATTTTCCTGGAATGCCCTTAGTCAATTCCTATTTTAGAATGACCAACAACTGGAGTGTTCTTCACAGACCGGTTTCTGAAAGTCTTGCATTGAATGCAGACCAACTATGAACCTGGAGTGTTAATAAGTAACCGCCCTAATAGCACATCGGTACCGTTTTGGCACCGTTTTGGTGCCGGGTTTAGGTATGTCAGGTACCGTTTTGGTGCCCCATTCCCATCAAATTCATTACGAATTCGCACACTGTTTCTGCCCCCCAAACACCGGAAAACCGGCACCAGTTTAACACCCAATATACGGCACCAAAACGGTGCCGTTATTGTAATCAAAATGACATGGGGTTTTCATGCCAGTATATGGTTACGGATCGGGTACCCAATTTTGGCTTACATTGGTGAAGTAAAAATAAATATGATAACAGAAACTGATTTCTTTATTTTTCTTATAAATTAACATAAACATGAGATTTCCTTGAACATAAATTACACAGAACGGAATGAAAACAAACATTTCTTGACTAAAGAAAATAAATGCAAAAAAGAATTGTTTTCTTTGGAGTTTCGACGGGATATTTAAGAAGAATTATCTGAATTTTTGTGTGGATTTTTTGGTTTGTCTTCGTTGCGCCCGAAACTCCGTAGATCGCCACAAAGACTCGCCATCCTCTTTTCGTCCAGGGGAAACTTGGAATGTTTACTGGCGTCTACAAAAAAATAGTTAACTATAGAAAATTTTTGTTAATAAATATAACATTAATACTTATAATTAATTTCCCAGAGATGTATCCTCCAATATCAAGTTATCATTATAACCTTTGTAAGTTACTTTTCCGCCAAAATCTTTTTTACGCTTCGAGACTTGAATTATTATTCGAGGCGAAAAGAATTTCGAAAAGAAAATGAATTTTACTTACCCGTAGTCAAACGGGGAGTAGACTTCCGCACGCCGGAGGTCGAAGCAAAAGCAATATGCTTAGAGGATCCTGAACAAAAGCAAATGGCTGATTTAATTGGCCTGCATAATACTATCTTATTTAACTTAACTTGCTTGCAAGGTTGACGTTGTGATGTTGTAATCGCACTTTCCGCATCACTTTCAGAGACATTCTCCGGAACGCATAAGATGTCACAATAGCGGTCAGGAGAAGGAATCTGTTCCCATTGGATATCTCAAATTCAAATAAGTATTAAAATTTTGAATTAGTATTGAAACATTAAAAAACCTACTTACCTTCAGCTGGATTTAAGAGCGGTGCGGGAGGGATTTCATTAGCGTCAAATCCCTCATCGATATCGGAATCGCTGTCTGAAGACTGCACGGGACCCAGAATTCTCCTGAGCTTTATTTCCTTCAGCTTCGAGCATTGGGAGATTGCGGCTGTCTTGTGCGAAATGTATCGCTTCCGCAATCCTCTACCCCTGTTGTTTTCCTCACTAGGCGCAAGGTTGGTAGTTTCCCTTCGGGCGCCAACTTTCAACAGGCCAAAGCATCCCTGGCCTGTTTGTATGTTCGTGAAATAGCAGCGAATAGCAATAAGTAATAGTTATTGAATGAAGCTGTTGCATTAAGGGTGCTCCACCCTGTAGAAGGTGTGCTGCCTTTGATTATTAATTTGTCCACATTGTTATTGTTTTCAGGCCATCGCATGGTATTGGTACTCTTGTTGTACCACGATGAGAGCCCTATGGTCAGTCCCTGCAGCAACTTGTTTTCAACAATCACATATTTGTGGGATTTGGTGTTGATAGCCTGCAATGAATTGCAGGCTTCTTTGTAACTACCTATAATAAAGTTATTAATGAAGGTTAGTTTAAAATTATGATTTACTTTACCACAGGATTTCACAATTCATGCTGGGACACTCTCCCAATCATCTGATGAAACACTGATGAAACACAAATGACGACACATCGACGCAGTCGGGTGGCCACAAGACGTTTTAACCATCGAATCAAGAATGAAGAATAATGGCATTAACTTCTAAATTTTCCTGTCGCAGTACTAAGTACTTAGAAGGTCCTTCGATTTTGCATACTAATGTTTACGTTCAATCTACGAGTATAGAACACTTCTAGAGAAACGTTGCCATACGTAAGTATCTGCACTCTCTATATATCAAGACTTATGTTATTAAATATATATTATATAGAATATTCCCTCCACCACGTTAATTTTGTTGATGCAAAAACATATAATTTATTTTTGAACCTTCAAATATGGCACAATACCCAAGTTTTTATTAATTACAGGAAGAGACATAACAATATACTAAAACAAGTGGCAACGTTCATTTCATCTCTGAAGAAGACGCCGTGAATGATAACATTTAAATGATGCCACTTTGAAGTCGATTTCGTGCCTAAAACGTGTGTCGGCTCTCTTCGTCATCTGCGGAAGGTTTCGGGTGACGAAATGGTACCCTTTTCATACCCGCCTTGAGGATGTCTTAGGTATCCTGCAAACGGGTATCATTTTGGTGCCGTTTTTGGTGCCTGAAACGTGTGTCGGCTCTCCGTCATCTCCGTAAGGTTTCGGGTGACGAAATGGTACCCTTTTCATACCCGCCTTGAGGATACCTTAGGTATCCTGCAAACGGGTACCATTTTGGTGCCGTTTTGGTGCCTGAAATCGGCGCGGATGCCTTTCCGGCATGTACGGCACCTTTCGGGTACCGAAACACTTCTAGGGATGTAGCCTCCCTAGTAGCACACGGTGCCGTTTCGGTACCCGAAAGGTGCCGTACATGCCGGAAAGGCATCCGCACCGATTTCAGGCACCAAAACGGCACCATAATGGTACCCGTTTGCAGGATACCTAAAGTATCCTCAAGGCGGGTATGAAAAGGGTACCATTTCGTCACCCGAAACCTTCCGGAGATGACGGAGAGAGCCGACACACGTCTCAGGCACCAAAACGGCAACAAAATGGTACCCGTTTGCAGGATACGTAAGGCATCCTCAAGGCGGGTATGAAAAGGGTACCATTTCGTCACCCGAAGCCTTGCGCAGATGACGGAGAGAACCGACATACGTTTCAGGCAGGAAATCGGCATCAAAGCGGCATCATTTAAATGTTGTGCTCATTAAAAATGACGTCTTCTTCAGAGATGAAATGAACGTTGCCACTTGTTTTACTATATTATTATGTCCCTTCTTGTAATTAATAAAAACTGGGGTATTATGCCATATTTGAAGGTTGAAAAATAAATTATATGTTTTTGCATCAATAAAATTAACGTGGTGGAGGGAATATTCTATATAATATATATTTAATAATATAAGTCTTAATATATAGAGTGCAGATCCTTACGTACGGCAACGTTTCTCTAGAAGTGTTCTATACTCCTAGATTGAACGTAAACATTAGGATTCAAAAATGGAAGGTAATTCTAAGTACTTAGTAGTGCGACAGGAAAATTTAAAAGTTAATGCCATCGTTCTTCATTCTTGGTTCAATGGTTAAAACGTCTTGTGGCCACCCGAGTGCGTCGATGTATCGTCATTTGTGAAAGAAAACAGTATTCCATCACACGATTGGGAGAGTGTCCAAGCATGTCTTGTGAAATCCTGTGGTAAAGTAAATTATAATTTTAAACTAACCTTCATTAATAACTTATTATAGTTACAAAGAAGCCTGAAATTCATTGCAGGCTATCAACACCAAATCTCACAAATATGTGATTGTTGAAAACAAGGCGCTGCAGTGGCTGGCCATAGGGCTCTCATCGTGGTACAACAAGAGTACCAATACCATCCGATGGCCTGAAAACAATAACAATGTGGACAAATTAATAATCAAAGGCAGCACACCTTCTACAAGTTGGAGCACCCTTGATAAAACAGTCATAAATTCCTACGGTAAGTATGTACAATATTTTAACACGTTCAATCTAACTTCATTTATTGCTATTCACTGCTATTTCAGGAACATACAAACAGGCCAGGAATGCTTTGGCAAAAGTTGGCACCCGAAGGGAAACTGCCAACCAAAAAAGGAAACTCCAAAGAAAAATTTTTTTTTTTTGCATTTATGGTCTTTAGTTAAGAAATGTTTGTTTCCATTCGGTTCTGTGTAATTTGTGTTCAAGGAATCTCATGTTTATGTCAATTTATAAGAAAAATAAAGAAATCAGTTTCTGTTACCAGTATTTATTTTTACTTTTTTTACTATTCACCAATGTAAACCAAAATTGGGTACCCGATCCGTAACCGTATACCGATATGAAAACCCCATGTCATTTTGGTTACAATAATAGCACCGTTTTGGTGCCGTATATTGGGTGTTACACATGTGCCGGTTTTCTGGTGTTTGGGGGGGGGGCGGACATCGTGTGCAAATTCGTAATGAATTCGATGGGAATTGGGCACCAAAACGGTACCTGACATACCTAATCCCAGCACCAAAACGGTGCCGATGTGCTACTAGGGCTAGCTGCTGGCAGGCTGACGATCTGAAGAGCTTGTACTAGGTGTGTACTAGGTGTGTACTAGGTGTGTGCTAGGTGTTGTTAAAAGCAGAAAAGTTTATGAAGTGGCGAAAGGTAGCTGGTGAAATAGGACTGCAAATTTTCAGTCCTATTTCTTCAGGAGAAATAGGACTGGGAGAAATGGGACTGACTTTTAAAATATTTTAGGACAGTTCTATTTCTCCACGGCATTAGTCTTATTTCTCCTTCGAGACAGTCCTATTCCTTTTATTTTGTTCCAATAGGAACGATAAGCATCCAATTCGGTAAAAGTTGGTTATGACCACAAAAATTGCAATAAAAGTAATACAAATTTTTGTAGTATGTGTAAAAGTATTTCATTAAATGAACTCTATTAAATATAATATAGTTCATGTTCTCCTGCAATTTTATTAAAATAGGAAAAAAAAAAAAAGTTTTTTGAACCATTTAACTAATGAGTTGACACCATCGGTTTTTTATAAAGGAAAATGGATACAAGCCGACGCTCTTACGCAATACATTATTATCCGTACACCGGATTGGAGGCTCATCGTTCCTATTGGAATTAAGTAGAAGGAGAAATAGGACTAATGACGTGGAGGAATAGGACTGTCCTTAAATACTTTAAAAGTCAGTCCTATTTCTCCCAGTCCTATTTCTCCAGTCAGATTTCGTTTCAGTCGTATTTCACCGCCAATCGTGGCTTTACGAGTTTTCCTTGGCCGCCACGGTAACAGTTGATTCTCGTTATGGGACCCGAAGTTCATCATTAGAAATACACCATCCTCTTGGTAGTTCCTCATTTATAGTTTTGATAACTTTGACGAATCTAGCTAACGAGATTTGAAGGGCCAAATAATCGTTGGCTAATAGACTAAAACCGATGTCGAGGCTATGAGCCAGTTATAATCAAAGCAGAATTTCAAACATTGTTTCGAATGTTTCATCTAGCTGGAAAAAATAGTCGAAGTGATTCAGTTCTAAATCTTCTACGTTGACCCTCCTTTCCATTATGTTCCTTGCACGATTGTCGCGTCGGCAAAATTCAACTCAGCACCGCGACGGCCCCACCACCGCCAGGAAGAAGATCCGGCTCTGTTTATGGTCGTCCTCCTGAACGCCATCCCCTTCGCGGAAAATAAACAAAGCGGCTCTTCCTGATTTTGACTTCCCTTGTATTGGTTGTGTTTTATCAACCATCTATATGATGGAGATGCAGAGTAAGACCTGTTCGACGGAGTAGGGTAAGCGCAATCTTTGATCTTTTCGCACTGATCGATGTGTGTTATCGAATAAGGGACTAGAAGGCAGGTGCTGATTAGGGGTCCTTGGGAACTGTAACCGGGTGGCTAGGGAGTGTCCTAAATTGCCAAGAAACAGGACCATAGACCTGGCCGAATTGCTTGATTTGCTGTTGTGTTGTAAATCACCCGAACAACTTGTGGAAACCGGTGGTAAAAACCCGACAGGTCTACCGTTGGGTGTGAGATATAGAAGTGGTAAGAAAGATGAGTACGGATCCATCTAGGCAGGGCAGGCGTCTACGAGGATTAGCCGCGTCACCTAAGTAAGGTAAGACAACGCAACGCAGGCCCTGACGGTAGGCAAGTAGCATTACCAACGAGTATTGCGAAAGCAGGGACACAGACTGCAGCAGTCATCGGCCATACTATCCCGAGAAGAGGTATGATTGAACTAGATAAGAGAACCAAACATAAGGACAAATCTTTCTTGCAGTTATCGGGAGCTCGGCCAAGAAATGAAAGAGAGATAGGGGTTTAAGAGAACAACCAGTCGTGAAACCAAACGTAGCTTAGTGGAGATACCCGAAGCAGATTGTACGCCCCTAATCCCCTACAGGTTCAAGACCGTGGAATCAGGTAAAATTCGCCGATAAAGACGTAGAGCAGGCACAAGGAGCTGAAGCCCTTCCGCGGGACGTAAGAAAAGCAGAAGAGCCCAAAATCAGGATAGAGCCCGCCAATACCGGTCGGAATGAGCAAACGCGTACAGACCCGGGAGAGCAAGAGGAGGTTGCTGAAGAACAAGAAGCCCTTAGCGATCGCTAAAGTGAAGGAAGTGAAGAGGAAGTAGACGATTTTCATAGACCTCTACCTCCCGCTCCAGCACCGACACCTGAGATGTCTCAGCGTGCGAAACCAGAGGAAACGATAGGCTTCACGCTCGCGCACTTGCACAGCCAAAAGGAGCCGCTAAAGGTGCACCGGCCCTTTTATTGCAGCATCGCGAAGGTCCCGTCTTTCGCGAAGAACCGGACGACGAATCCGCCGAATGGATGGAACGTTAGAGAGAACCGCTAATTTCAATAGATGGGGTCCCCCCGGAGAAAGCTGAACACTTTGGATTATTCTTATAGGGCACAGCAAATGCATGTCACATAGGACTACCTGTCTGGGTTGACGTTGTTGCTGTCTAAGCCGCATATGGGATGGAGGCCGTAACTGAAATGGTAGTCCTGCGAACAAGATTTTTGGAAACTTTCGATCGGAAGATTTTGATCCTTATCAGAAAGTTAGACTGCGACAAAAGAAGCAAGCGGCTACCGAGATACTCGTGTGCTATTTATACGACGTGTTCAATTGGTGACGGAGGTTGAACCCCCTGATGCCAGAAACAAAGAAAATCAAATATCTGTTGCTTGGCCTAAATCGGCCGTTGAATAGAGAAATCGCAATTAAAGAGACCCAAGCAACAGATGAATTTTTGAAAACGCAGTTCATACTAGAGCGTAAGAGGATTTGTAGAAAAAAAAATCGCAGTGAATTTTACGGGGCAAGCAAAGGATCGTATTCCAGCCTGGCGAGTCACGAAACATGAGACCCAGTAAGGCGGAGAATTTATAATGGCGAGGACGATTAAATCCTAGAACCCATGGGACGAAAAACATTCGACGACTGCGAGGAAGGGCGAGCTCTGTCAAGACGAGAAATCTATGACGCCTACGAGACTAGAAGAATGTCGCCAGAGCGAAAAACGATCAATGGCTACGAAACGAAACGAGACGCCATACGAAAAGGATCTAACGACGAATTGAAGAATGTGAGGAAATGGTATTAGACCCCTAATAGACCGAGAGAGGATCATGTGGCTGTGGGAATGATTTCACTCGGAGAAAAGGTGAAGAAGAATGGCGTATCCAAGGAGGCTAAAATCTGGAAAGGGAGAGAACTCACTGATCAATGTGGCTTATTATCCACGGCTCATATTCGAAGAAGTCAGCTATAATGGGATGTCAAGGAAGTTATTGATTCCGTAGCCTAAAGCTCAATTGTCCCGTTGAGCCTGCAAGAAAAGTTAAAAGCTCCATTGGTGTAATGGGATGGATCGGCAATCGTCCTGGTCGAATGGTAACAGAGTATCCCGCTTCTTGGTGCCATTCACTTGGAAGTTGAACATCAGGGATATAAAGCAAGTGGAGAAATCATCCTCATGGAAATCAAGGGAACAGAACTGCTGTTGGGAAAGAATTTCCTAGGCCCGTTCGGGCGATTAGTGATTCGATACAAGAATATAGGGGTAGTAGTATCCGTAAGAGAATTTCCTGTGAACACGATCAACGAACAGATGGTCACCCCGCCGAGATTGGTCACCAAGATGGGAGAAATGCTTCCCCCGAGAATCTTTGCTTAAGTGGAAGCAGAACCTACCACAAACAAGGAAAACATCTTGATGACAGAACCATCAAGAAATTCACCCTACGACCCTACGGCCATCTCTGTGGATGCCGCCGGCCGGAAGGCTACGTCTTTGAAGAACATTTGAAACGTCACTCGTGGGATGGAAAATAGGAAAAATTTTTTGGGATGTATGAACAAAATTGCTGCAGCTCGAGTAATCGAACACCGCTAAAAACGAGTTTAAAAATTTTTTTTTCAAGCACTGAAAAAAAATTTGGTTCCCAGTGGTCTTGTTTACTATATAATCTATATAGCCAAAAAAAAATTGTGTAAACTGAATTCATTGAAAAATGCATCTTACTAGGGAAGTAAAGCTTGCGTCGGCGATTGGTTTGCGTTGTGTGCCATCGGATTCATGATCAGTCTGATATATAGGGCGTTGACAATGTACAAATGCCCAGTACCAACTGAAGAATATTCTTCACGACTCAGCACTAGTAAACAGACTTTCGCCTCTCAAGGCGTACTACAGGGGGAGGCATAGGTTTTACGTTTCCTAACCCACTGTGTGGTACACTTACTGCTCCTAACCTACTAACAACAAGACGCCCGACGACACCAGCCACCCAATTACCGAAACCAACAATTCCAGGCTCCAGCTCAAGCACAGGTAGTTTTGTGCGTATATTCCAAATTTCACACCACAAAAACAACAATCACAACAACCAGCTTCCACTACGCCTTCGGAAGGGCAAAGCAGGCCAATTAGCAGCAATGCTACAAACCCTGTTACTTTATCGTCCCCTGAACCAACTACTGAATCTAGAACAACTACTCTTAGACCCAGTACTGTGGCATTTAAAACCACCAGTCTTAAACCCAGCACGCAAGTCTCTAAAATTACCAGTCCTACCCCTCCGAGTGCTACACTTACAACAATGACAGGAAATGTGAGTGCTCCTAATCTACTAACAACAAGACGTGAGACGACAACAGCAACCCCATTACCGAAATCAACAATTGCAGGTTTCAGCTGAAGCACAGTTAGTGGCGAATATTCCCAATTTCACACAACAGAAAGAACGCTATTTCAACCAGCCTTCACTCTGTCTTCGGAAGGGGAAAGCAGGCCAATTAGCAGCGATGCTACAAACCCTGCTGCTTTATCGTCCCCTCGACCAAATGCTGAATCTAAAACCACCCCTCTTAAACCCAGCACGACAGGGCTAACTGAAGAAATCATTGACAATCCGCTCGATAGTTTAGAGATGTCAGTGAATTCGCTTTCACATTCAGAAATGAATGAAACGTACAGAGAAGATCAGCCCAAAACTCAGGTATCACCTATTGGGAAAAACATGCCCTTACCACCATATGAAACCGAACGAAAAGGGGCAGGCACTACTGCCGATCTGAGACGCTTGGGTTAAGCTTCAAAAAGCCTGAAAACGGAAATCTGTTTTCAAACATTTCGGGTTCAAGAGAAAAACAAGGAATTTTGAAGATAGTTGTCTACTTGGAAGGACAAGGAATAACTAATTCCATAACAAAAGATCCATTCAAAGCCACTAAAACCTTTTATGTGGACGTCGGAATGCAGAAAAAGGCATTTTTAAATTTAATTTTCATTATGCGTTAGATGAGTAGTCCATTTTGCACAATTGGATGGTTATCAACATCGGCATACAAGGAGCATTGCTAATTGGCCTACAGATGGATACAAACACATACCAGAGCACTGGTTACAAAATAAGTAGGGGAGACTGGGGTGAGCCGGGACAGTGGGTGAAGTGGGACAGCTAGAGGAAAAATAGAAGTAATTGATTTAAAATTTAAAAAAAAATATATGTTATTAGTATTTGTGTTTCCTATTTAGGGTAAAAGTTTTAAACGAATATGTGAAAAAATACAAAAGTTATGTAGAAAATTTAAAAAACGGTATTTTTTTCCTTAAATTTTTCGCCGCGATTTAGTGTTTTTCTTCACAATACTACAAGTAGTTAATATTTTATACATACAAACAGGTAGTCTATTCATTTCTCTATCGTTTGCAAAAAAAAACTTAATTTTAGGACCATTATTTTGAGGGGAAATTGTATTTTTACCAAAAGACTTTTTTTGGGGCTGGTTGGGACAGCGGAGGTCGGAGAAAAAGGCCCAGACGAAAAAGGCCCAGACGAAAAAGGCCCGCGAAAAAGGCCCAGACGAAAAAGGCCCATACGAAAAAGGCCCACTTTTTTCCAAATTCAAAAGTGGGCCTTTTTCTCCATTGGACTGGGCCTTTTTCTCCGCTCAATTTCCATTTTCTTACAAACTTTATGTTTGTTTCGAAAATTGTATTTCCCACCTCCTATTCCGTGGAATTTGGAATGTACAAAGGTTGCTGAAACCGTGATTTTCTTTAAGGTTTGCAGAGATCAAACAATGTTAGCGTTTGTACGCTAGTTAATCTTTGATTATTTATTCGGTTGCAATCTAATTTCGAATTATATTAGTATTTATATATTGCTAATATCCCGTTTAATAAAGTTCATTTTTCACAATTTTTGTTTATTGAACTACCATCGCTTTTTTAAATATAATACAAAAAATAAATGTTTTTCGCACTTAGCCTTGTTCTGTCCACCCTCTTTCATTATTCCCCCAACCCCCAGTCCATCTCCCATATAGCTTCTTTTTGTCGATACTTATGCCATAGGTAAAGACCACTGATTCGTTGGGAATACGGAAACTGAATGAGTTCCGCGGGGCTTTTGTGGTTGCTGGGAACAAAAATATATGTTACCACGAAGACTAGTTTATTATCATTAACATTTGATAAATAATGTTTATAGGAATAATATTACAAACTTAAATTATCGTCTGAGGCAAGGACCAAAACAAAGATTATGTAATTCAATATTGATTCTAATACCATTTATTCCTTATACATTTTCAATTCTTTTAACAATTACAAAGAGCCCAATAAATATATTAAAATCATAACCTATTGCTATAAGTAATTCTGTTCGTTCTTCGTGTCCTGTTTTCACCTTTTGCACATTTTCAAGCAGCTATTGATTACCTAATTATACATCACATAATACATTGAGATATAAGGAAGCTTTACACTTTACGTTAACAAAGCTACTAATAATGACAAATCAATTTTCTACCATGACGGACTTTTTTTTTAAATGAGTCTGTTATTAGTGAAGACACTAAACCTTTTTAAATGAATCTAAGATATTTTTTTTTCAAATTTTCCACGATCATGGAAGGCATGCCAGTGTATTTTTCTATAAAACTATCACGACATGGCTGCACATGAAAGAACAAGAGTTTAGCTCATCCATGAGTCAGTATCAGTCTTTCATACGGTAAATTTGCCTTTTTTCTTTAGTTTATTCACTTTATGTTCTTTCTTTTCAGTTTTATTTTTCTTAATGTTGGCTTTTCTCTTTTTCTGTTGTTATTCCTTTCTCTTTTCCTTTTCTTCGATTCGTTCAGCGCAATTTATGTTACTTTCTGATTTGATCTCGTTCATTAATTGATTTGGCAAGCAATTCCACATAGTCTTTTACCTATTGCAATACAGAAAGGTTAAAAGTTTTGAAGATCTTACAAATATTTTTGTCAAATTGAAAGTTTACCTGAAAACCTTCAGCTATTTGCAGAGCACCATTTCATGCCTGTTTTTCTTCAATGCTTCTTGCATTCTCAGCTTCAGCTTGGCCTACCAAGATATTCATTTTTGGTTTAAGTTTTATTTTCTTTCATTTTAATCGTTGCCACTTCTGGATATAAAGTGGTCTTTTTCAGAATGGGTGAGGAATTAGATAGTTCTCCAAAATCACATTTGCTGGAAACTAGGCAGCCTTCACTGTTAAAAATTGGTGTTGCCAGTGTACTTGCTAGTCTTGGTTGAGGAATTTCTGTTTTAACAAACTCTGAAAGACCAGAGGTTGATGACACAGATACTGCCTTGGTGGCTCGAGCATGTTTGGCAATTCAGGACCTCTTCTTCTTACTTTTTCTTTTTAATTTCTTCTTCATTCCCTCTAACTTCCGTTTAAATTGGATTTTCGTTGTCTTATCAGACAATTCCAGCTTTTCCCCTGAAAATCAATGGAATAAACTGGCCGGTCTTCCTTAAATGTAAATGTTAACACATACCTGTTAAGTGTGAGGCGTTCATTCAGTTTATGTTCTTTCTTCTCAGTTTTCTTTTTCTTAATGTTGGCTTTTCTCGTTTTCTGTTGTTATTCCTTTCTCTTTTCCTATTCTTCGATGCGTTCAGCCAACTTCTTTTTACTATCTGATTTGATTTCATCTTGTTTCATAATAGATTTAGCAAGCCATTCCACATTGTTTTTTACCTATTGCAATACAGAAAGGTTAAAATTATTTAAGATCTTACAAATATGTATGTCAAATTGAAAGGTTACCTGAAAACCTTCAGCTGTTTGCAAAGCATCTTTTCATGCCTGTTTCTCTTCAATACTTCTCACATTCCAACTTCAGCTTGGCCATCCAAGATTTTCACTTTGGCTTTGAGTTTTTTTTTATCGTTGCTACTTTTCAATCTAAAGTGTTCTTGTTCAGAATGGGTGAGGGATTAGATAGTTCTCCTAAATCAAATTTGCTGAATACTAGGCAGCCTTCGCTGTTGAAAATTGGTGTTAGCGGTGTACTTGTTGGTCTTGGTTCAGGAATACCTGTTTTGACAAACTCTGTGGGATCAGAGGTTGATGACACTGATGCTGCCTCGGTGGCTTGTGCAAGTTGGGCAATTCAGGACCACTTCTTGTTATTTTTCTTTTTTAATTTCTTCTTCTTCAATTTTTCTAACTCCTTTTAAGTTTGGTTTTCATTGTTCTATCAGACAAATCCAGCCTTTTCCCTGAAAATAGATGGAATAAGCTGGCCCGTCTTCCTTAAACGTAAACATTAACACATACCTGTTAAGTGTGAGGTGTTAGCTGCTAGACATTCTTCCTGTTCAACACCAACCTTATTGCTATTGAGATCGTCAACTGTAGATACACTTTCAATTGGAATGTTGGTCAATAAGCTAGAAATCATGATTTTTTGGGTTCTCATTTCCTATTAATTTTGTTTAGACGACACTTTCAAGTTCTTGTTTTCTCTTTTTCCATTTACAAAAACTGCCTCTCATATTATAACCTTTAAACTTTATTATTATATACCTTGATTTCTCAACATTATCACTGATCACTCCATAGATCAAACTATACGAAACAAGTCTATTGTTATTTTCTTCAGGGAACGGCATTTTCAAGTCAAATCTAGCGTCAGGACGCCACAAACAATGGCGGACGGTTTTTAACATAAAATTTTTAAAATTTTTAATTCTTTTATTACAAATTCAACAAAATTTAGTTCCTTTGTATAACAATAATAATGAATTATAATAATAGAACAATAACAAAGGAACTAAATTTTGTTGAATTTAATAAAGCTTTAGCTAAAAGTTTTAATAACAGCTTTCCACCGTCCGCCATTGTTTGTGGCGTCCTGACGCTAGATTTGGCTTCAAAATGCCGTTCCCTAAAGAAAATAACAATAGACTTATTGTTTCGTATAGTTTGATCTATGGAGTGATCAGTGATAATGTTGAGAGATCAAGGTAAATAATAATAAAGTTTAAAGGTTATAATATGAGAGGCAGTTTTTGTAAATAGAAAAAGAGAAAACAAGAACTTGAAAGTGACGTCTAAACAAAATTTGTAGGAAATGAGGACCCTAAAAATCAAGAGCCTTATAAAACGCGAGGGTCCATTGACATCGTCGCTCTTAAAAAGCAACTCTCTCCTGAAGAGTTTTTCATTGCTAGCTTATTGACCAACATTCCAACTGAAAGTGTATCTACAGTTGACGATCTCAATAGCAATAAGGTTGGTGTTGAACAAGAAGAATGTCTAGCAGCTAACACCTCACACTTAACAGGTATGTGTTGATCTTTACGTTCAAGGAAGACTGACCAGCTTATTCCATCCATTTTCAGGGAAAAGGCTGGATTTGTCTGATAGAACAATGAAAACCAAACTTAAAAGGAGTTAGAAAAATTGAAGAAGAAGAAATTAAAAAAGAAAAATAACAAGAAGTGGTCCTGAATTGCCAAACTTGCACAAGCCACCGAGGCAGCATCAGTGTCATCAACCTCTGATCCGACAGAGTTTGTCAAAACAGGTATTCCTGAACCAAGACCAACAAGTACACTGCTAACACAAATTTTCAACAGTGAAGGCTGCCTAGTATTCAACAAATTTGATTTAGGAGAACTATCTTATCCCTCACCCATTCTGAACAAGACCACTTTAGATTCAAAAGTGGCAACGATAAAAAAAAAAACTCAAAGCCAAAGTGAAAATCTTGGATGGCCACACTGAAGTTGAATGCGAGAAGTATTGAAGAGAAACAGGCGTCAAAAGGTGCTCTGCAAAGAGCAGAAGGTTTTCAAGTAAACTTTCAATTTGACAAACATATTTTTAAGATTTTAAATAATTTAACCTTTCTGTATTGCAATAGGTGAAAAACAATGTGGAATTGCTTGCTAAATCTATTAAGAAACAAGATGAAATCAAATCAAATTGTAAAAGAAGTTGGCTGAACGCATCGAAGAATAGGACAAGAGAAAGGAATAACAACAGAAAACGAGAAAAGCAAACACTAAGAAAAAGAAAACTGAAAATAAAGAACATAAACCGAATGAACACCTCACACTTAACAGGTATGTGTTAACATTTACATTTAAGGAAGACCGGCCAGTTTATTCCATTGATTTTCAGGGAAAAAGCTGGAATTGTCTGATAAGACAACGAAAATCAAACTTAAACGGAAGTTAGAGGGAATGAACAAGAAATTAAAAAGGAAAAGTAAGAAGAAGAGGTCCTGAATTCCCAAACATGCTCGAGCCACCAAGGTAGCATCTGTGTCATCAACCTCTGGTCTTTCAGAGTTTGTTAAAACAGAAATTCCTGAAGCAAGACTAGCAAGTACACTGGCAACACCAATTTTTAACAGTGGAGGCTGCCTAGTTTCCGGCAAATTTGACTTTGGAGAACTATCTAATTCCTCACCCATTCTGAATAAGACCACTTTAGATCCAGAAGTGGCAACGATTAAAATGAAAGAAAATAAAACTTAAACCAAAAATGAAAATCTTGGTAGGCCAAGCTGAAGTTGAAAATGCAAGAAGTATTGAAGAGAAACAGGCACGAAATGGTGCTCTGCAAATAGCTGAAGGTTTTCAGGTAAACTTTCAATTTGACAAAAATATTTGTAAGATCTTGAAAACTTTTAACCTTTCTGTATTGCAATAGGTAAAAGACTATGTGGAATTGCTTGCCAAACCGAATAATGAACGAGATCAAATCAAATCAGAGAGTAACAAAAATTGCGCTGAACGAATCGAAGAAAAGGAAAAGAGAAGGGAATAACAACAGAAAAGGAGAAAAGCCAACATTAAGAAAAAGAAAACTGAAAAGAAAGAACATAAAGTGAATAAACTAAAGAAAAAAGGCAAATTTATCGCATGAAAAACTGATACTGACTGATGGATCAGCTAAACTTGTGTTCTTTCATGTGCAGCCATGTCGTGATAGTTTTTTAGAAAAATACACTGATATGCCTTCCATGATCGTGGAAAATTTGAAGAAAAAAAATCTTAGATTCAATTTAAAAGGTTTAGTGTCTTCACTAATAAGAGACTCTCATAAAAAAAAATCCGTCGTAGTAGAAAATTGATTTGTCATTATTAGTAGCTTTGCTAACGTAAAGTGTAAAGCTTCCTTATATCTCAATGTAGTATGTCATGTGTAATTAGGTAATCAATAGCTGCTTGAAAATGTACAAAAGGTGAAAACAGGACACGAAGAACGAACAAAATCATTTATAGCAGTAGGTTATGATTTTAATATATTTATTGGGCTCTTTGTAATTGTTAAAAGAATTGAAAATGTATAAAGAATAAATGGTATTAGAATCAATATTGGATTACAATAGTCTTTGTTTTGGTCCTTGCTTCAGACGATAGTTCAAGTTTGTACTATTATTCCTATAAACATTATTTATCAAATGTTAATAATAATAAACTAGTCTTCGTGGTAACATATATTTTTGTTCCCAGCAACCACAAAAGCCCCGCGGAACTCATTCAGTTTCCTTATTCACAACGAATCAGTGGTCTTTACCTATGGCATAAGTATCGACAAAGGGAAGTTATAAGGGAGATGGACTGGGGGTTGGGGGAATAATCAAAGAGGGTGGACAGAACAAGGCTAAGTGCGAAAAACATTAATTTCTTGTATTATATTAAAAAAAGCCGATAGTAGTTCAATAAACAAAAATTGTGAAAAATGAACTTTATTTAACGGGATATTAGCAATATATAAATACTAACGTAATCCGAAATCAGATTGCTAACGAATAAATAATCAAAGATTAACTAACGTACATACGCTAACATTGTTTGATCTCGGCAAACCTTATAGAAGGTAACGGTTTCAGCAACCTATGTACATTCCACTTTCCACGGAATAGGAGGTTGGAAATATATTTTGAAAATAAATATAAAGTTTGTGGGAACATGGAAATTAAACGGAGAAAAAGGCCCAGTCCAATGGAGAAAAAGGCCCACTTTTGAATTTGGAAAAAAGTGGGCCTTTTTCGTATGGGCCTTTTTCGTCTGGGCCTTTTTCGCGGGCCTTTTTCGTCTGGGCCTTTTTCGTCTGGGCCTTTTTCTCCGCCAATCGGGACAGCAAATGTGCCTGAAATTGAACAGTAGTGGGTGGAGTTAAAGGCGGAGCTACAAAAACAGCGTTGCATTAATTAGTAAAAAAGTTACATTTCTAACTAACTTACTTCTTTAAAAAAAAGAGTATATTTAGTAGTATCCTACTGATTTATTACAATTTTTTTAATGTATTTTATGAGTATAAACTTAGGGTGTCCCACATCACCCACCCTGGTGTCCCAATTCACCCAACACCATAGGCTCCTCCCTCAAATTTTTCAAAACTTTAAAAATCTGTAAAACGTAAATTATTTATTATAAAATTCGGAAAAAAAACACGGAGGTAAAGAAAGGTACAGCAAAAATATAAATCCAGTCAAAAATAAAATCAAGCAATTTGTGAAGGAGTTATGGAACAAAAACAAAAGGTGTCCCAAATCACCCCAGTCTCCCCTACTTGGAATACCTACTCTCCATGAAAACCAAACAGGGCTAGATAAACGCTTATAATTCAGCAGTTAAAAGTTCAACAGTTAAAATGACTTAAACATCATTTCTGCATTTAAAAATTTAAAATACCAGCAATGGGTTTTAATTAGTCAAATTTTAGCAGTGATTTTAATTATTTACATGCGAACTGATATTGAACAATTGAAATACCAGGAATGGATTTTAAGTGATTCACTTGTCTGTCAATTAGTCACGTATATTTTGTCTCACATCGAATAAAACTGGGATAGATAAAGGCTAATAAATCAAATATCAGGAACGGTTTGAATCAATATCATTAATGATTTTGAACAATTTCAGTACCAGTAATGGACTCTAATTAGCCAAATATCAGTAATGGTTTTGAACAATTGAAACGTAAACACTGATTTTGGAAACCTAAAATTCCAGCAATGGATTAAAATAGCCAAGTATCTACAACCATTTTGAATTTGTTTGGTATTCCAACTCGGATGATAATTTAACCTCTAACGGTGGCTAGCAATGTAATCATGTGGAACGAGCTTCCCTATCTCGGTTGTTCATCATTTTTCACCCACAATGTAGCGCTTTTTATTCTAATAAAATACAGTTTGAAAAATTTTAAAATGCCTGCAACCATCTTAATTTTTGTTCATTTCCAATCGAGTCGTGCGAGCTAAATTCAAATAAGTTCGGCGACCGATCTCTGCGAAGAGATAACCACTCCGCCTCTTTCACTTGCGACAATATTTCAATTTCAATTGATAAAGGAATTAGTCAAAACTAATAAGAATTTAGCGATCCGAAAAGTGGGTTCCACTTTGAAATGGACTCCTAGCTAATCGGAGTGTTTTCTTTCCAATCGGGAATCGCATTTCGGGTCATCGAGGCGGGGCTTTCGGGACTTATAAGTATAACATTATTCGCTCTAAACACTATCATGATGTGTCAGTCTATCAGGATTGCGGCATGTACTCTTTTGAGCGAGTTACAAAAAGGACTCCAGGGTTTCCGACACTTGGATATCTGGAACCCGACGTTAGGACATCTGTCCACCGACGTTTTGACTACTGGTCCCCAACGTTTGGGGCAACAATAAATTGTTGCTGAACCAAACGAGCGCTACACTTTCCGACAAGAGGACTCTCGCTTCATCGACATTAGAGCTTCAGATCTTTTTTTTTTACTTGATGACTGGGACTGTAAACGTTAAACGGACTCGCATGTAAACGACAAATGGACTCTATACGTAAACATAAATTTTTTTATTAGGTATTTAATTAATGTAATTACTATAGAAATGTTTTTCTATGATGCATCGGTTTATGAATTTTAAGTCCATTTGTCGCTAGATCGGGAGTCCGTTTGTCGTTTACAGTAAACGAAAAACACCATTGTTGGTTAACAATATTTCAAAGAACTCATTAATGCAAAAATGGATTTAGTAGTATAAATTTTAAATTTACAGGTTTGCCTGCGAAACGATCTTATTTTGAAAAACAAGTTCTGAAATCCTTTGCAAGTTGGAAATAATAATTTTTTGCCTGCCAAAAGTGTTTTATTTAATTTACTTTAATGTTTTGTTGACCAAAATCGTTACTTACGAGTGATGGCGAGGGAATTGGCTGACATTATAGCAGAACAATGGAATTTGCGTCGGATTTTGTTCAATAAACAATCCTTGGAAAGCACTGGACAAGACAGTGGCAAAAATCGCCATCCTGCCTGTCAAAAACAGGGCAGTCTTCCTTTGAAAACGAAACGAGACTTCCAACATTTCGAGGAAGAATGGTTGAAACCTGACGTCCGAAAAAACCTTGTAGGGCTCTATTGATGTTGAATTAGTTAACTGTTCTAGTTGCAGTAGAATATCATTAACATTTTTTATTTCAGATGGAGATAGGCTGCGTAGTTCATTTGAAAAAAGCCTGACCTTAGTTTAGGATATGGGGTTGCCAAGGTGGAAGAAATAGGTTAATCAGGTGAATTATTTTTTGCCACCTCCATATCCTAAGGCTAGGCCGCGAGTAGGGGCACTCTATGCGTGCTGTTTTAGGGGTGATCCAATATTTTATTTCTCTGATCTATTTCCTAGAATCTTAAGCGAATTTTAAATTAAAAAATTAGAGATTAAGAACATTGCTTGATCTTTCTATTGCAAAAAAACCCGATAATTTTGCATGCAACATTTCTATCCGAAAAATTTTTTGGTGCGAGACATCGTAGGGCCTATCCTACGCGTGTTAAAACAGCAAAATTGGAAGGGGTGTTCCAGTTTTTCTGGTTGCGACTGTACAATTAGAAGAATTTGGGGCGAGGTGATAGCTAACGAATAGATGAAAAACTACACTTGGAGTGGAACACTAAAACCGAACATTGGGAAGATGAAAGCTTTAGTGGTGAGAGGTTTGAGATAGTTCCTAGCTGTTACAGACGCAGTTAAATATGGCGAATTCAGCAAACCACCTATCCTACATATTGAACAAGCATTCCAAATGTGTTTAAGAAAAGCAGTCGATAGGTTAAAGCAAAGTACAGCTAACAAATGCTGATGCTGTTTTACATGTCCCCTTTTTATTTACTTGATCCTGTATAGGCCACATGACCCGGCAATGTACTCTGCCAGATTCAAGACATGTTCAGACGCCATCTTTCAATGCATTTGGGGCCATTTTCCATTCCTTGGGACATCGTGACCCATAACATGGGAAGTCTCTCTGTATGCTTTTAGACGTCTATAACCGTTCCTTTGGATATCTTTTTCAATTTGATTGAACATCTTTATTCATTCTTTTACATAACATTTTGTATTCTTTTGGGCAGCTTTAACGATCCTTTAATACATCATTATCTATTCGTTTAGGCGTCTTTAATCATCTTCGGGACGTCTTAAAGACAACTATAAGATATTTTTGTGAGTTTGTCTTTGTAAAACATCGTCATGAAGGTTTTTCATGCATGGAAATGAAAACTTTAAGTTGTCCGCAGATTGTCTTGAAAGTTATCTTAAAGATATTACTAGTCCCGAACATTAGCACGAAGGGAAGGGGTCTTAAAGACTACCTAATTAGTTCCTCTGGGACATTCTCACTCGGGATAGTCGAGCATCCTCGGGATGTTTTAACGACAGCCCAATCCCCAGTGTTTTTAGTGCCCCATCATCAGAGATGATGTGGGCATGGCTCGGCCCCGATCGTCTTTCATCGGGGCAACCCACAGTTTGTCGGAAAAATGTCGTCAAACCGTCGGTTCGGTTTAGCCATTTTCGACTGCGGATTGGTTTTCAGTTTGCAACTGGGCATAAACGGTTTGAGCCGCCATAAATTTTTTTTTTTTATTTAGCTGAAATTTTAAATCAACCAATCATCACTAATTGTTGTGAGCGTAGTGACGGTTAACAACTTCTTATAAATCAAATTTCCGATCAGGCTTGCGGTGATCGCGATCGAAAATTGGTCGATTTTTCCGCCATCTAGCGAAAAGTCTTTATGATTTATTGTCCTTGCAAGCCGTAAAACCGCGCTGCAAACCGCAGTTTACACCGCGGGTTCAAACAGTCAATCCACGGCTCAAACTATTTGAAAAAAAAAACGGCAAACCGAGCCGCACGGGTCGATATTTTGCCTGGGGCTACTTGACTAAAATTGGCCAATAGGAAAAAAGTGTAATGTCATCCCAGCAGACAAAATTTTAATGTCAAAGCCGGTGTGTAAGCGATAGGGCTCGGCCCCGCGACGATTTACACCGCGGTTTTGCAAGGCTTGCACCGCGGTTTTACGGTTTGCACCGCGGATTTGCGGTTTGCATAGGATCAATACATCAGTAACAGATTTTGTTGCTAGATGGTGGAAAGATCGACCAATTTTCGATCGCGATGCCTACAAGTCTGATCCGAAATTTGATTTATAACAAGTTGCTGACCGCCATTACGCTCACAACAATGAGTGATAATTACTTGATTTGGAATTTCAGCAAAATTGAAAAAAAAAAATTTAATGGCGGTTCAAACCGGTTTTGCCCGAACGATCGGGGTAAACCGCGGTTTTTCATTTAAAAATCGTCAAACCGGCGGTTCCAGGCTTGTCGCGAGGCAATATGTACTACTTAGTACATAATCGCGCCTGCAGTTTTCTTTATGGGAAAAGTGTGTTGTCACCCCTAGGGCTTTGATTTGGTTGCTTTAATGGTTAAACCGTTAAAGTTAAACCAGTTAAACAAAAATGCGTGTAGCGCATGTCTTAATTTTTTTCAAAGCGAAAAATATGAATTAGGTTTATATAATTTATATTTACAATATTATGATAATGTTCATAATACTACAATATAATAAATACACATATATACAGTATATTACAATTATATATATATATTTATACATACGTACAATTATATATATATATTTATACATACATACAATTACAATATATATATTACTATTAGATATATGTACAATAGTTATGGTAATTGAAATAAACGAATATAAGAGAAACAATTTTTTAATTATTTGTCAGCAAAATTAATTATGATATTCGCTGATTTAATATATAAATAATACAAATATAACATAAATCGAGAGCCCTTGGTAAGGGCTATCCATTCTTAGGTAATTGTAATCAATATTTTCAAATCGAAAAATCTTAAACGCAAAATGCGTTTTTGTTGTTTTTCGATCTAAGGTTCTAATGGACGCAACCGATAAAAACAAAAAAATTGATGTTGCACTTAAACTTTTTCCTTTTCTGAAAATTTAACATAAGTTTTATAGAATTAGATAGCTCTTGATAAGAGCTATCGATTGATGCAAAATTTGTCAATTTTAACTGTTTATTTTCTTCATAAATAATTATTAAAGGATTTCATGATTTTAGAAAGGGGAGGGGGTGTGTGAAAAAGACGAAACTTTGCATTGATTGTTTGATGCTTAATTTTCGTCAAAACAGGAAACCATTATAATATTTTTGTTCCTTGTGATTCGAGGAACAAGTTATTCTAAACGTTTACTTTTCTAAACGGTTAAATATAGCATCTTAAAAGATGCTATATTTAACCCCAAAAATTACATTTGAAAAAGTGGTTTTTGATAAACCATTATGGCGGCCATTTTTTTACCGCGTCAAGTTCAAATTTTAAAAAGGGTAAATAAGTGTAAAAAATTGTTATTATAGGCACATATTTACATTTTTTTTTGTGTCTAGAAAATTTCAGCATTCCGTCTTGTATTAAAAATTAACTAAGATAATTTAAATAAATTTATTTCATAGGTTCTCATTTAATTTACAATTTTAGGTGTCTTTTTCCACATTCCGCATGGAAAACCACGTTTTATCGCGACTTCCGCGTGGAAAAGCTCCAAGCAGACAATATTAAAAAAAAACAATTGACTAACGCCCTGCGCGTTTATCATTTACCCCATAAGAAAAATGCATCTGCAACTATGTACTACTTAGTACATATGTAGTGAGACCATGTTGGTCGGTTCGGTTTGGCCATTTTTGACTGCAGTTTGGTTTTCGGTTTGCAACTGGGCCAAACCGGTTTGAACCGCCATAAAAAATTTTTTTTGAAATTTTGCTAAAATTCCAAATCAAGTAATTATCACTAATTGTTGTGAGCGTAATGGCGGTCAGCAACTTGTTATAAATCAAATGTCCGATCAGACTTGTAGGCATCGCGGTCGAAAATTGGTCGATCTTTCCGCCATCTAGCGACAAACTCTGTTATTGATATATTGTCCTATGCAAACTGGAAATCCACGGGTACAAACTGTCAAACCGCGGTTCAACCGGTTTGGAAAAACTGGCAAACCGAACCGCACCGGTTTGTCCTTTTAAAAAAAAAACCGCGCGGGTCGGCCAAAATCGTGCCCGATCGTCGCGGGGCCGAGCCCTAGCCCTAGTAAGCGATTTAGCGCAAGAAAAAACAGCACTTTGGTTAGAAGGGACTTCGTAAAACCATTGACTTAAGCCAACTGTTTGGCTCAATGCAAGAGTTAAACGGTTGGCCTAGGAGACGGAGACCAAGTTGGCTTCAACCACCTATGATCTCACATTATTGGAAGAACGTAAATATACTAATCATGACTCAGGTAGAAACAAATTGGTAAACATTGTAAATTTTTTTTTGTAATACTCAGTAAATTTTGTTAAGAATGGTTGGGTGAAGCCCGATTTTGGAACAGCTGCTACAGGAAGTTTTTGTCCCGTAAGAAAAGTGCAAAATGATGATTCAGCGCAACATGATTGTAATAGAAAAAAAAGACCACAAGAATCCACGAAAAATATGAAAAACATTTGTACGCCGACAAGCTCGAGTGAACTTGTAGTCCAAAAAAAGAAAATTGCAGACGTGAAGTGTTGGTTAGAGCAAGCATTTTCCACCAACAATCATCAGGTATGCACTTCTGAGATGTCTCTTCTAAGTTGTTTATTATTATTATTTTGTTTTAATATATTTTACCTTGTGTTATATTACTCTTTGTTGTTTTACTTCATTACATTTTATTTTACATTACTTTACTTTACTTTACTCTCCTTTACTCTCCTTTACTCTACTTTACTCTCCTTTACTCTCCTTTACTCTCCTTTACTCTCCTTTACTCTCCTTTACTCTCCTTTACTCTCCTTTACTCTCCTTTACACTCCTTTACACTCCTTTACACTCCTTTACACTCCTTTACACTCCTTTACACTCCTTTACACTCCTTTACACTCCTTTACACTCCTTTACACTCCTTTACACTCCTTTACACTCCTTTACACTCCTTTACACTCCTTTACACTCCTTTACACTCCTTTACACTCCTTTACACTCCTTTACACTCCTTTACACTCCTTTACTCTCCTTTACTCTCCTTTACTCTCCTTTACTCTCCTTTACTCTCCTTTACTCTCCTTTACTCTCCTTTACTCTCCTTTACTCTCCTTTACTCTCCTTTACTCTCCTTTACTCTCCTTTACTCTCCTTTACTCTCCTTTACTCTCCTTTACTCTCCTTTACTCTCCTTTACTCTCCTTTACTCTCCTTTACTCTCCTTTACTCTACTTTACTCTACTTTACTCTACTTTACTCTACTTTACTCTACTTTACTCTACTTTACTCTATGTTATTATTACTATTTTTTTTTTTTTTTTTCAGGCACAGTTTCTCCTCCTTACTGGTCCTCCTGGATGTGGAAAATATCAAACACTAAGTACTATTTGTAAAGAATTGCACATAGACATCCTTACTTGGGAAGAACCAATCAGACATTACAATGCAACAGAATGGGATATCGGTCAATATAAACTGCTACTGTATGTCAAAGAAAAAGATGCTAAGGATACTTTTTATGCAGACAGCCCAGCCCACCGTACAGAGAGTAACCAAACAGACAGTAACTTCTATAACCATCTTGAAGAATTCTTGGAAAGAACCAGCCGTTTCTGTACTCTCAAGATGAAAGATAGAGAACTATCACTTCATCCAAAACCTTCATTGAGAAAAATTCTTCTTGTACAAGATTACCCTCCGATGATTTTCCAAAACCTGGAAAGATGGCACAACATCCTCTTGTACATAGGCATTTCAGATTTTTGCTGTGCTCCACTACAGTATGTTTTCTACAGTAATTATGTTTGATGTACACAGAAAGTTTGGTTCCAGAGGGAAAATACCAGCTGTGTTCATCTTGACCAATAATAAAGCTTTCAGCAGTATGCAGCTTAAACTATTCCCACATGACCTGCAAGAAAGACTCAACATCTCTACGATTAAGTATTTTTCATCTTGAGATTCTTCAATATTGCATTATTTACACACTGTCCATTTATTTTTCATTTGACCTAGTTTTAGTGGACTTGCAAATACTTTTGTGCTAAAAGCTCTTCAAAAAATTGCTGTTAACTCCCAGAAAGCTACCCCAATTGAAGTGATTCAAGCTATAGCTGGTTCCTGCAATGGTGATCTGCGCAGTGCACTAAATACGATGAACTGGATGAACATGAGTAAATATGTTTCAAGTTCAATAGCTTAGAACTTATGTTTTTGTATTTCTTGATGTAGGAAGCAATAATAATGAAAAGCAATATGTCTACCCGAAGAAGAGGAAACTGTCATCAAAGCACGAGAGGAATGCTTTAGAAACGGCCTATGTAAGAGATGGATCAATGGATTTCATGCATGCCATAGGGAAAATTCTGCATTCAAAGAGTATTTTATTTTATTTTGATTGTTATTCTAAGAAATTTATTTAGTGTTATTTTCGTTCTAATTTTATGTTAGGATTGAATGAAGCTCAATGTAACTCACCTGGTTTACCACCACATCTGTTGGACGAGTTTAGAATGCCACTGAAAGAAAATGTTAATGAATTAACTAGAAATATTGGTGACACATCGCATAAGGTTCTATTGTATTTGCACCACAATTATCCGGTGTATTTTAACAAAATTGAAGATGTATCAAAGGCAATAGGGTATCTTAGCTCTATTGACTCACTTAGCAACCAGATAACGTACAAAGAAATTTACGAGGAATATTCGCTTTTAACTGCTATACGAGGCCTCATGTTTAGCAATACCAGCGTCAATGGTAACCAAGGGCAGATGAATCTGTAGCCTACAGTTCACCAAGTATGCAATTTCGTAATTTAAGGAAGTACGTGGCGCCCCTTGAGAAAGCCAGACCATTTCGCAATTACCCTGAAGCAGCAAGATTTGCGTTCACAGATGCAAGAAATTAATGGCAAACAATGTGGACCTTCTTTTTTTTCCGAGACGTGGCCATTTATGCGTCTGATTCGCGATAGATTGAAAACTACTTCTGGTTTGTAGAATTTAATGTGCCTTGTAACGCTCGTAACGATTATGTTCGCTCACTTGTATGTATTTATGTAAAGCATTGAATCAGGTACTGGAACTGGATTACGGCTATAAATTAGAAGATCCCAAGTTGCGAACCATTCAAACCACAACCCACGCGCCCAAACTAATGGAATTGGAAGCTCAAAAATTTCCCGTGACCGAGAATGCCACAGATAACTCAGAGATAGATACGGACATCCTAATTGAAGAATACGAGGATTAGGAAATCCATGAATGATCTATTTTTTATAGAAACGTTGTTCCTGTTACCAAATCAGGCATACTTTTGCAAGTGGAACTAATAAATGGAAAGGAATATATTATTAATATCTCCTCAACTTAATTTTATACGTTCTTGGTTGTTGGCCCCCTTATTCATCCCTCTCGTTTTTCATTTTTCGTGTATTTTCCATGACAGTTCTGGTGAAAGGAGGAAAAGAGGAAATGACTTAAATTACATTGACGCCGTAACTTCGGGCAACGACGCCGACAATTTGGGCTATCACATTCTTAAACGGCAATATATTTTATAACTTTGTTTTGAAAAAAAAGTTAAAATGGTTAAGTAATAGGGATCTGATATGCAAGTAGAATTTTCATGAACATAGTTCAGTTTCTCAAAACTTTATTTACCTCTCTTATTCCTTTTTATCATGTCGATACAGTAGAAGAGAAGGCACGTTAAAAGAAAGATAGAAAACGTAACCGTAAAAGTGTTTCACTCACGGCTGTATACAAACATGTCTTTTACTATTGTTTTATAATCGTATTCTCTGTTTTCATCATATCTTATTTCCCTAAGGGATAATACAATTTTCATGCGGAAAAAATGGTTAATAATAAAATTTCTGGGTCGAAATCGGGTAGAAGCAGGCTATACGGGGCAGAAAGCAGTGTAATCAGTGTGCGTAAATAGTAGAAGCGGTCTGCTACGATCTACAACGGAGGACAACCCGAGCTACGACTTCAGCGTCAACTACGCCACACGAGACACCATTCTTGAGTTGCTGTAGAACGGGCTCCAAAAACGTCCATTAAAAAAAAGAGAATAGAGAAATTCCTGCCATAAACATCTTCCAACAACTTGGACCTTTATTATGCCGATGCCTTTTTATGGTCTTTAACGGAAGACCCGTATCAACCATGGCATCCCTGCGCCGGAGGCTCCTTAAACAACATAACAAACAAACAAAACCCGAACTACGAAATCTTTGCAATGAAGAAAATAAAAACTTCCGATATCGACGAAAAAACTCCCCGATTTACGTAGAGTCGAATTTTAGTGTACTTAGACCAGAATAAATCCGGTCAATTGGGGAATCTGGAGTGACGTAACTTCACCAGAGGTGTCAAGGTGGGCCTTACTTGTCTTTAAAGTGGAATGCAAATACTCTTCTTCCTAATATACTTTATTACATCTCGGACTAAATTGTAAAAAATAGGAAAAATCGACATCCTTCTATTGACTGTCGAAAACCCAGAGAGGAAGACGAGATTAACAAGGTTATGTATGAATAAACGAAACATTGTTTTCACATTTTTGTCCGCCATACCAGCGCTGATTCGGCTGGCCAAAGAAATTCGTTATTGGTCCCCATATTCTGTGTTTAAAAAAAAAACGACGCTTAGTCCACGACATTACCTCAGCGTCTTTGGCCAACTGTTGGGTGTCGACACTTTCATAAAAAATGCTATTTCTCGTGTGCTTTATCAATTTCCTCTTCATCTCTACGGAAACCTTAGAAATTCTGGTGAAAAAATATTCCTATGTGGGCCAGAGTGAAGTGCGGATCCCGACTGCGGACTTTTATCTGCGGACTGCCCCAAAGTGTTTCCGAGATTTTTCGCGGACTTCGCGGTAAAATGCGGACCGTTTCGTACAGGTACCATTTAAAAGTGCGGACCACGAAGTACGATCAGCTCCTTGCCATTGCTGTATGAGAGAAGCGCCGGCATACTGTAATGGCCTGAAACAATGCTCGGCGTAACTCGACCCGCCTACTGGAAGGACTTTAATCGAAATGATAAGTTGTACGCTCATTGTTTTACTTCAACCTTATATCGATCTTTTTTATTACCCGGTTTTTCAAAGCCTATAAGCAAAACAAAACCACGGCTATCCGCTCGGGTGCCAACCCTTCATACCCTTGTAACAAGCCCAAAGGCTAACCAAAAGGAGCCACACCTCTTACATCCCTCAAGCGTTTCACAAGTGAAAGTGAACGTATCTCCTCCCACCTTACCTTCAACATTTGTGTTCTGTAGTAGTATAAATACTGCATATTTTGTAGCTTGTAATTTGAAGTTGTTTCAGCAACTCACTGCAAATATACGGGATTTGGGAACTTTACAATTGGAGGTCCCAACGAGACTAACACTTGTTGTCCAGTACAAAGTTTCTTACCCGTAACTTATTTCAGTGATTGTGCTCTACATTTCCCCGACGAGTCTCCAACAGCTCTACCAGACCAAGGAACACCATCAAAAGGTAAGCGAATGCCGTTTGATCATATCGTACCAGAGACTACTCGTAAAGAAAATACTTTGTACCCAAACGTTGTCGACGAATTATCCCCACCTTTGTACCCCGTACTCCCTAAATCAGACACAACCAGCCCAAATCCCAACCGTCTCCGAGAAAATTTTTTGGACCACTGGAAAACTCTTGTGGACTTAGAATTTGAACAAGAGTCAGAACAAAACAAAACCTATCAGACCATTACGACAAAAGCACATGTATAACAAATAGAATCTAAGAAACAAGAAGTTAGCAAAGAGACACACAACGCATTGCAATTATATTCATACTCATTGTTAGAACAAACGTTGCAAGCACCAAGTGGTATAACAGCAGAAACTATTACAAACACCACAAAGACATTTAAAAATCACGTAGAATCCCTCGGTGGCAACACTGAAAACCTTGACAGTATATTGCAACAGATTAGCATTGGTCATAGTAAAGAAAAAGAATTCCTATTCGGTACAATCAGAGTCCTCCAAAAGAAATAATACTTGCGCAGATAGCTGAGAAGAAATATTCATCTGACTTAAACTACGAGTTACAAAGCATACGAAAACAGCTAGATAGCAACAAGAAAAAGGCAAAAAGTTCCAAATACACCCTAAGTAGTTCCCTTGAGCAACTCCAAGAAAGTAACGAAGCACTCAAAAACGCCCTTGAAAAGTCTGCCAATCGAATCAGCGAATTAGAAACCAGCCTTGAAACTGCCACAGCAACAGAGAACCAATTGCAAAACCTTTTACGAAAAAAGGACGAAAACAATATAGCTGTTGAAAGAGAAGGGCAAGAAATAATTAGCAAACTTGAAGGTGAAAGAAAACAACTGGTTACGAGGTTACAAGACACCGAACAACGGATAAAAGCAGCTTTAGAAGCAACCAAACAACTCCAGACAGAAACAAAAGAAACAAAAGAGATCCTTGAAAAAACCTTAGCAGAAAAAGCAGGTTTACGAAGAAGTCTGATAGATAGTACTGTAAAGAATAAAAATCTCGAAACGGAATTACAAAAGAACAACATACAGGCAGGAAACCGAGAAGAAAAAATTTGGTATCTGGAGAATAGAATAAAAGAATATAGAAAGCAACAGGTAACATTCGCTGAAACCGAAGACTTAGACGCCTCCAACGAACCAAGAGAAATAACGAAACTAGTGAGTGAGATAAACGACCTAACCTCAATAACAGAAGGAGACAAATCCCTTCACTTCGAGCTAGAATCAGAACAAGTCGAAAAGTTACAACAACTTAACGACGACCTAAAAAACCAAATCGAGACCCAAAACGATAACCTCCTTCAACTAAAACAAAAGTATCAGACTCTCAAAGAAAAAGTCAAAATGGGACTTTCACACAAAGAAACTTCGATAATTGACCGCGACACAACGGATAGCGATAGCATCGATACATCCACAACCCAACCGATTGTGAAAGCATTAGGAGAATTATTTTCGAGAGAAGACAAAAAGTCAATTCCAATTTTCAAAGGGAAAAGTACTGATAAATTAATAACAGAATGGCTAAAGGACGCAGAACATGTAGCACGCAACAACGACTGGGACGACAACCAAAAAATAAGATTCTTCTCCGACAGATTAAAAAGTGATGCCCTAGAATGGCATGGAAACTACGTAGAGGAGCAAGGTGATGAGTTAAGTTATGATGAGTGGAAAACCGCCCTCATTGCAAGATTCCAGGATGCATACGACTTAGCAGCACAAAGAAAAACGTTATCCACACTAAAACAAAAACCCGAAGAAAAATGCAAAGCGTTTATCTCAAGAATCAACAGTCTCTACGAGTCCATTGAAGGCAAGGAAGAAAAATCAGACCGAAACCAAACCATCGTCGAAGGTCGACTCATCAACACAGTCAAGAGGATGAGAGATCATACCAAAATCAAAATTTTGATGCAAGGCATACTACCAAAATTCCGAGCTGAACTCGAAACGAAGACCCTGAAGATTTTGACCAGCTATGTAAACAAGTAATCATATCCGAAGGCATCCTATATAGCAAGGAGACTGCAGAAGACAAAGAAATAAACGCGGTAATCGCAGGGATAACGCATCACGAGAAACAACAAGACAACGAACTTTCACAACAAAAGACAGAAATTAAATGCTTCAAACAAAAAATTAGGGAACTGGAAAATACTAATAAGAGTCGTGAATTGTCACAGGATACCGATATAACCATAACAGCAGCAGATCGATACGAACCAAGATCCCCACGATCGAGTGATCGATACTCCAGATCACAAAATCCACGAGTTCGATTCAACGAGAGACCGAATAGCAGAGGTCCCAGTAGTGACCGAAACTTCAATCGTAGCAGAGAGAGCAGCCCATATCGCAACAACTATACTTCACCACGAAGAAAAGGTACCTCTCCAGGGTATAGGTAATCCAATTACCCTTCCTATCAACAAACGAAGAGACCCCCAAACAGCAACGGACAGATACATTACAATCAACCAAAGTTTCAACCACACAACAATCAACAAGTGTATCATCAAAACCCGGGTTATCCTCAACAATACCCACAGCAACGACAAAACCAACCAAACACCCCGACACCTTTGGGAATAAGGTTATTATCTGTTACAAGTGCAATAAAAGAGGACACATTGCACGAGAATGTTGGACAGATATGGCACGTATCAACAATCCGAACCGCCGTCCAATGCAGTAAACACGATATCCTTACCAAATAATTCCCCAACAGATAATTTAGAATTAGCGATACCCAAACTAATACGTATACCCGTTAGAATTTTTGGAAAAGAAATTAACGCTTTAGTAGATACAGGAGCCGCAGCCAGTTTAATTTCAGACAGCATATTTTTTAACCTAAAAAAGAGGGAAGAACTTAAAGAAATTAAAAACACCCCCTCGCCAATATTCAGAACGGTTTCAGGAGAAATACTAAAATCAATGGGAAAATTTGAATTTTCAATTGTCATTAACGACAATTACGTTATTAATCATCATTTCTTTATCATGGAAAACTTAAGTGAAACCTGTATCCTGGGTTTAGACTTCTTATCAAGCAACAATGTAAAAATTAATACTAGAAACAGACAGATAAATTACGACCATTTTGGGGTGGAACACAACTTTGGAACAAATATACACCCAATATATAGCTTAACGTTTGGCAAAGTAGGCATTCACATTCCACTCTTCCCCAACCAATCACCAGAAAAAGCCGATAACAATGACCTTACTGAAGCAGATTATCGCAGCTTAGAATCTTTTTCCCAATCAGACAATAACATGAAATCCAAACGAATTAAACAAAGCCGCGAAGGCGAAACAACCAACATCTCTGAAGAGATTCGCATTAAAATAGAAATTTTATTGAAAAAACACGAAGCTCTATTTGCAGAAAAAGAATCAGATTTGGGTTTAGCAACCGATGTAAAACATTTCATTAACATAGGATATAACGCCCCAATTACTCAACGACTGCGCAGAACTGCAGAAGCATTAAAACGTATTGTAAAGACAAAAATCGAAGTAATGTTGAGTAACAAAATTATTAGAGAAAGTCACAGCCCATTTGCAGCAGCCATTGTAATGGTACCCAAAAAAGATGGAGAAATGCGTATGTGTATTGATTATAGGGCACTAAACAAAATAACCGTAAAAGACAAAGATCCATTACCAAGAACTGATGACACCATTGAAGCATTGAGTGGATCGGTTTACTTCTCAACATTGGACTTACTGAGCGGCTACTGGCAGATCGAGATAGAGGAAAGCGACAAACACAAAACCGCTTTCATCTATGAACTTGGACAATACGAATTTAATAGAATGCCATTTGGATTAACAAATGCGCCAAGCACTTTTCAACGTGCGATGAATAACATCTTGAAATCAGTATTGTTCAGGTTCGCATTGGTTTATCTGGATGACATCATAGTGTTCAGTAATAATATTACTGAACATGTGACACATCTAGAAACGGTGTTTAAGCTTCTTAAAGACGCAGGACTAAAATTCAAACGGAAGAAATGCGAATTTTTCAAGGAAGAATTAGATTATTTAGGATACATTGTTTCGAAAAAAGGAATAACACCGAGTACGAAAAAATTAGAAGCAATCATCGAATACCCCGCTCCCAAAAACGTGAAGGAATTGAGCTCATTTTTAGGTCTGGCTAGCTATTATAGAAAATTCATCCGGGCTTTTGCTAATAAAGCCCACCCATTGACAGCGCTAACGAGAAAATCAGCCGAGTGGAAATGGGGAGAGGAACAAAAGGACGCTTTTGACTGCATCAAAAACTGTCTCATAACTAGACCTATCCTTGGGTATCCAGATTTCACGCGCAAATTTATCATCTACACAGATGCTTCAGGATATGGAATAGGAGCAGTCTTGGCTCAGATGCAGACTCTACCTCAATCAGCAGATTCAGCAGAGTCCGACGTACAGGAACCCCGTGAATCAGACGGCGCGGAAGTCGTCATCGCGTATAGCTCTAAACATCTGAACGATCGCGAGGCCAAGTGGTCAACCACAGAGAAAGAGGCTTACGCAATCACCCACGCAATTGACGTATTTAGGACATATCTATACGGACGTAGATTTACCGTATTTACCAACCATAGACCTTTAGAATGGTAAATGAGCAAGACAGAACCCGCAGGAAGATTAGCTAGATGGGCACTCAAACTACCAGAATTCGACATCGTCATTGGATACCGGCCTGGGAAATCGCACCAAAATGCTGGCACCCTAAGCCGTATTCCTATAGTGCCACTAGCAAGAGTAGAAACAAGGGCAAAGGAAAAAGAAATTGTCATAAAAGAGCATGAAAGAGATCGAAAAGAAATGGAAAGATTAAAAATCAAACTACAAATGGAAAGTTTAAGGAAACTGGAGAGAGAAAGCGAAAGTAGTCAGACAGAAAGCGAAAGTTTCGAAATGGAAAATCATAAAACGGAAAACAAAGGTTTTGAAAGAGAAATTGAAAGTGACAGTAAAAGGTCTTGGCGAGAAGACAAATGGCTAGAAGGGCAGCAAGCAGATAAATATTGCCAAAAACTAATGATAAAGATACAAGAAGATCAGAAAAGTAACAGATCTAGAAGCAACTTTATAATCAACGAGAAAGGTTTATTAACAGATAGGCAAGGAAAGTTAGTAGTCCCAAGGGAGTCAGTCGGAAGGATCTTACAAGCAAATCATGACCACATGTTAGCAGGACATTTAGGAATAGAAAAAACAATAGCCAGACTACGAGAGCAATACTTCATTACACACATGCGACAAAACGTAACCGAATACATTAAAAATTGCTTAAAATGCGCAAAACGCAAGGCTATGGGAGGAAGTAAAGTACCATTGCAACCTATGCCCCCAGCTGAAAGGGTGTGGGAAAGACTTGCGATGGATATTGTGGGTCCAGTTCCAATAAGCGAAAAGGGACATAAGTACATTTTAGTCCTATCAGATTACGCCAGTCGTTTCGTTTTTTCAGTGCCAATGAAAGATCAGACTGCCCAAACAATTGCTACAATCTTGGTTTATGATATTTTTACACAAAATATGGATCCCCCGAAGTAGTCCTAACAGATCAAGGAACTAACTTCCAGTCGTACTTAATGCAAGAAATTTGCAAAATGTTCAAGATCAAACAAATAAGAACAACAGCATACCACCCCCAAACGGACGGATTAGTAGAACGATTTAACAGAACCCTGTGTGACATGTTAGCTTGCTACGTGGGAAGTGAACCTGGAAATTGGGACAAATATCTCCCGTTCGTCACATTTGCTTACAACACAGCAAAGCAATCCCAAAAAAAGCAAACACTACAACAAACCCCATTCTTCCTATTCTTTGGAAGACACCCCGTGATCCCAAACGACATCAAAATAGACAGACGATAGGATACATACGAAGACACCAGTGTAATGTACTCACATCAATGGAAGAATGCTCAGCAACTAGCGAAGGAACACCTATTTCGGGCGCAGACAAGACAAAAAAGATATTACGACGAAGGAACAAAAGCAATTAAATACAACATTGGTGACTTTGTGTTACTAAAAGCCCCACCAACTGCCGGAAAATTCATCAACAGGTGGAATGGACCATTCAAAATTACCAAGAATTACTCAGATCTCACTTACGAGATTCAAAACGCCGAAAAATGAAAAACTAAAATCAATAGTACACGTCAACCGCCTAAAATTGTACGTCCCAGGAAATCAAGGAACAGACGGAACATCATGTGAGTTCAACCAACCGAGTAATGAGGCGGTACGAAGAGGTCCAGGAAGGCTAAGAAAACACATCAGTAACAACGAAAGAACGCCTCCCCCTAAAATGCGTATATATCGAGCGACAGAAGAAGAGTTTCGCAACATTACCACACCAAATATTCCCGGTCCTATACCAAATCATCCTGCGCCTACTAGAATGACGAATCCACGATACAACTTACGGCAACGTAATGAAGTATCAAGATTCTAAAAAAAACCTTCAAATTTTTATTTCACAGATGGAACTGATAATAATATTCGTCCACTTACTAACCATCATTCTATCAAAGTATCCCACCTATTCAACCGTACGCGACTGTAACAACGTAAAGACCAGAGGAATTTTAAATATAGAAGCACCATATTACTGCAACAACAAGGAAACAGATACAGCACACTTACCCAGAATACCCACACTGTACACGTTAAAAACAACGCAGAAACCAGCAGCTTCTTGGAAAGGCTGGACATGCAAACAATGGATAAAAACGAAGAATATAACAGGATCATTTTGGATTGGATCTTTCGACACAATATATTCACAAGAAACTAAACTAATAACCCCACTGGAATGCTGGAAAATGGTGAACGACTGAGTTTTACAGCCACCCCAACAGGTGAAGGGCAATGGTATGCCATAAAACAATACCACACCCTCAACTGTGTAGCAGAACAAATCACTCTACGGCAGGAAAAACAGGACGACCCAATTGAAAGCCCATTTGGACCTTTAAATACTACCCAGCAGGAAGGACACTTCATCCAAAATAAAAACACAATAGTATGGGGAGATAGGACAACAAATAACTCATACTCCCAAACGTTGATTAAAGGAAGCGGATATCTGGAACTTCCAAGAATGCCGGAACACGAAAACACCAGCCGTCTCTATGACGCGAACCGACAAATCGAGATATCATTCCTCAACAAACCAGATCGGGACATCACTCCACTAGGCTACAAAGTTGTCGGTTTACCACTAACATACCTAATTTTTCCAACGGAAACTACAAGAAAACTCTATGAGATGTTTAAAACAACTATAAATACATGCCTGCAGAATACTCACCTAGATACACCAGTGTGCAAGGATTATAGAGAACTTCCACAATCAAAGCGGAAACGATCGATTCAACAAGAAGTTACGTTCTTGTTAAACACACCTCTCGAAGATTCAGATATCGGTAAACGTCTATACAGCATCTCGTACGCCTGGGGACCAATAAAAATGAGACGTCAACAACCAATCAAAAAAGACGAAAAAGGACAGTACATAATTTATAACGCCACAATACATATAATCTACCATCCCAGAGAGAGCAACCCGATGAAAGCCCACTTTCGTTTTAAAAACGATGACCCACTTCCATTGGGGTCAGAATTTGAATACATCGTTGACCAAACAATACGATTGCAAAACAGCGATATTTGCATCACCGATGCAATCACCACCACTAATGCAAAGGGAGATCAACAACCAATCAGAAAAGAACAAAACTTTGGCCACTCCCCCTGCCACGCCCACAACAGAAAAATCCACAACAACGACAAGCGCTACGACGACTACAAAGCCCACAATAAAAACAACCTTGGGAACAACGACAAAAACAACGGTAAAAACCACGACGACAATTAAGCCAGCTACAAGCACAGCAGCCAACAAACCAAGTACCGCACAAGTATAACAACAACATCAACAAAACCATCCACAACTACAAAACCAATAATCACGTCAACAAGCACTAAACCTACCACTACTACTAGGCCTACGACAACTATTAAAATATCTTCAACTTCAACAACCAGTACAACCACGAAACCTACGTCAACAACAACGGCTACTACGACAAGCTCCGCAAAAGCAACAACTGTAGTCAGTGACGGAAAATGCATATTGGAGGACCAATTCTTATTATCGAAGAGGGGAAGGAATGTAACAAGCCCAAAGGCTAACCAAAAGGAGCCACACCTCTTACATCCCTCAAGCGTTTCACAAGTGAAAGTGAACGTATCTCCTCCCACCTTACCTTCAACATTTGTGTTCTGTAGCAGTATAAATACTGCATATTTTGTAGCTTGTAATTTGAAGTTGTTTCAGCAACTCACTGCAAATACACGGGATTTGGGAACTTTACACCCTCCTCAGTTTTTGAGAGAGCAGGTTGTATTTTCTAAGTTTTGAAAAATTAAATGTGTAATGATGCCTAGATCGGCGATATCGTCAAGTTGTTTTACTTCGTCATCTTTCGACTCATGAAGATGGGAACGCAATCACAAGCGTAGCTCCGCGGAGACCACAAGTCGGACCAGAGGTGACTTCTGAGGCCGTAGTAGCAGCCGCAGTGTCAGCAGTGGCAGCCTCATTCCTCAACCGAAGTTGGCCTTTATGGATTTCATCGACCCTGAAGAGGTGACATCTCGTCACTTGTTTATGTAGTGTCCCAGGGATGGGTCGTCTTCATCGGATGAACCGCTTGCGAAGAAATTTACGGTGGAAAGATCGCGTAGCAAGAAATTTCGCAAGTATATGACTACATGCCCCCAGCCGTCGGACGCAAGATTGATTCGTAAATGCTATGAGCCCGATTTTTTAAAAAGGACAAACACTCTCCAGTGCTCTAAGCTTCATTATTCAATGGCCCGAAGAATGAAAAGAGGAAAGGACCTGAATGCACCAAGGTGAAGCAAAAGGAGAAATCTTTGACATCCCTTCGATTCAAGTTATTGGACATCGCTTGCTCTCTTCTCTTCATCTCCGAGTCCATGTCAGCCGATCAAGCCGGGGGGGGGGGGGGGGGGGTCAAAGATTTGCAAAGAATACGAGAGCTAAAAGACGTTGCGACAAGCTAACGGCCGTAGAGCTGACGCAGCAGAAATGTTGACGTCACTAATACTGTGCATCAAACGTGCTCAAGAATCGGCCTTCGCTTAAGAAATTTACGCTTTCCTGAATAATTTGAATTGCCACTGAAATCCAAGCTTCGCAACTTCAAGCCCTTTCTGGATGACGTCGGCCAGTTGCGAGTTAGTTGACACATGCCCCAATAGGCTATGCGACTAGACATTTTATACTATGAAAATTAATAATATCGGAAATCGTATGGATGATGAGCGTGATTATAGGGACGTTTTCTGGCTCACGGTAGACAAAAAAATGTAACGGGTACTCAATAACTATCAACGACACCACTAGCACAAAACCTTAGAACTAAGCAAACACCAACAATGACAAACACTTGAAACAAAACAACAACAACAAAATGAAACAGGAACAACCTGCGCAACAGCGATAACGGAGCTTCAATACCCGAGGACCAGTATACCCACGCTTTGTTAGAAGCGTACGAAATCCGCATGCCATTGAGGTGGGCTAATATTCCTTCCTCAGTGTGAAATGGTTTGCGATGGCATCCTGTCTTCTTCCTTTAACATGGGGATACTACAGGATCATGCATTACTAGGATCGTATCTTCGTCGAGTATTTCAGGCGCGCGTTCAACTACCCCATCCCAGTGCGTTACAGCGTTAGAACGTTTTCTTGCCTTCGGGCAGGCAGATCTTCCATCAGGTAAGTTGTAAATGGCACTTGTTTTCACAACTTGGAATGGGCCTGTGAACTTTGCAAAAAACTTCTTTCTTAGGCCCTTCTTCTTTATCTGGCGACAGACTAGCACCGGATCGCCAACATTGAGTTGAATTGCGGCCTGTCGGCGGGCATACGTTGTAAGGACTTCAAGCTCAACTCAACTCGCATATTGCCCTTGCTATCTTTCTACCTCAGTCGACCTTTTCGCTACGATCTCCCCTTTTATTACCTTCTTCCGGTTGACCAAGGTGTCAACGACACCAAGCTTATCTGCTAACCTCGTTTCCCTTTTGACAACCGTTTTGCTGCTTTATTACCCACGCTAACCTTAGCGTCCCCAAGCAAAAGCGCGGTATAAAACCCCCGCCCGAGCTTCCCAAAAGGGAGTCCCCTCGTAGTCGTCTCATAGACTAGTTGTGTATCTTTGTAATGTCTTGGTGCCAATTTAAGAATAAACTTGAAACCCCGAAACGCAACGTTAACTTTTCTTTTTCGTTTTCTCCCGTGTGGGTTGGTAGTCTGCCATAAATTAACTCAAACGGCGACTGCTCTGTCGTGCTCTGTTTGGCCGAGTTGATTGCATAGATTGCATCTTCAAGCAGGTTACCCAATTGGCATGATTTGGGTCTACCCCTGGGGCTAGAATGAGCGCAAAAGTCCGATTTACCCTTTTCACAAGCGAAACTCGTCTGGTGGTTTCTTCGGCACTGAAGAAAACGGGGCTAATCCTCCACGCCTGCATCGCTGACTCTATTCCCGCTAGTGAAATCCGCTCATTGGTCACTTATCATGCGTGTCGGGAATCCATGTTGGTTGATGATCTCGTCTCTTACAAAATTTATTAAGGACTCTGCAGCAGTGTTATGCAACCCCTGCGGCATCCACTGATTTGGAAAGATAGTCGATTGCCACGACAATGTGTCGGTTTCCCGAAGGTGCAATTCTGAACGGCCCTAGGTGGTCGATCCCGAAAGTTTCGAACGGACGTGTGGGTGCGAAATCGGTTGAGGTGGACCTCGGGGATGGCTCGCACTATGTTTATAACACTGGCAATACGAGTATGCTAAAACATACATTGGCACACTCTTAGTCAGCCGTGGCCACCCAGTAGCGTTCAGAGACCCGTAACAAAGTTTTTTGGCATCCCCATATGCGTATTTTTTGGATCGTCATGACAATTAGCAAGTATTGTCATAAGATGGAAGGAACTGTCACCAACAGTGCTGCCATTGCGGGCAGGGCTGTAGGGGGTGCGGGCCTGCATATTAGAGAGGTCTTTTCTTTTGTTGGTCTTTTTGATTTCTTTGTTCCGTTTTCTTTGAAGGTTGAGCAGTTCTCATCTAAGTATAGCCCGCAGTCAGTCGTCTTTTTTTGTGCCAAAGTCAGTCTTCGTTTCCCACTTTTTGTTTCCCTCTCAAACATAGAAATAAAGTGTCAGTCAGTCCCAGGAGTTAGTAACAAGAAACTACTAGTAAACTCTTTCTTCTCCGGGGTTGGTCGTTTCGCTGAAATAAGATTCCCTTGTGCAAGAAAAATTAAGATAGGGCCATGTGGTTTCAAGAAAGGTTTCAAAGAAGGGTCGTAAGTGGTTATCTATTTATTTCAGATATGCCAGTTCGCATGGCGCGTAGCCATTACTTGTGAGCAAGCAGCTAGCGTGATGTTCTGTCACGGATTCGCAAGTTCCCAAGCGGGATGCAATTGAATTCCGCGAGACCACATCTGCCACCATATTTTCGTTACCTTCCATAAGATGGATCTTACAGTCAAATTCCTGTAAGGACAAAATCCAAGGTGAAAATTTTCTTGTCAAATTTTTTTTCTCACAAACCCATTTAACGGCCGAACTATCATTCGGACTGAGAAGGGACGGCCATACACGTAACATCGTAATCCTTGTAGAGCCCAAACCAGTGATACTTAGCCTCTGCTTCTGTGAGATGAGGGCTCACGAACGCTACGAGTTTTGGCCCGTTTTTCTCCTGACTGCACCAGTACCGCGTCCAGGCTAGCATCTGTTTGGATCACGATATCTTCCTGTGGCCCCTGGTCGATCGTCAACTACCATACAGCTTTTTGTTAAAAAATAGATGCAACGGATGGGCGATGGCAGCAATATCCGGGATAAACTTCCTGCAGAATGATGCGAGTCCCAAGAATCCACGCAATGTTTTTACGTTTGTGATTTCCAAACCCACCAACGCCTTTACTTTATCCGGATCAGGCCGTACACCCTCGACAGGTCGAGCGAAGAAGTTCTCTCACGAAGAAGTTCCTCAGGTTGAGTGAAGAAAAAAAAATGTGGCTCCAGCGAACCGATAGAGCACATCATCAATTCTAGGCTAGACACCAGGGTAACAAGATTGAGGCGCCGGTAATCTATCTGTGAATGAGTGATTTCTTCTTAACGAGTACGACAGAATGTGTTAGGAAATATAAGAATGGCATCATTACACGAGGTTTCTGTCTGTACAGGTTTTCTATATTGGCTTGCTGAGAATAATGATTTAGTACAAGAACACAGAATCGTTATCTGAGTAATGTTACTCGAACAAACATACACTTTGATCAGATATTGCAAGGGATAATTTTTAGACAATAAGAACGAAATCAAACCTGACACCGTTGAATAAAAGCAGAACGGAAGGGGGAGAAAAGGACTAAACAGCAATCAAGTTAGATGAAAGTTAGGGAAGAATTTATGCTGATATCTAGTGAACAACATAAAAATGTTTGTCCATTTCTGACAGGATAAGCAGTCCATGGGCTGTGTGACGGCCCACCTTTGATTTGCTTTTCGGTAAGATTTTCTGCTACTCTTACCTCCTCAATGTCGTCAGAATCAACATTCTCGTGTACGAACGTACAAGCAACTTCTGATCGAATATTCCCCCCTGAACTACAGCAATTTCACATTCAAAATCCAACTTTAGACTTGCTAAGAGTCCTCTGGGTCTCAAACACAGAGTCTCTTTGTGAAGTTGTGACACGGGGATTTTTACCTGTCCCCATTTCACCGCCATCAGACATGAAGGAATCACCCATACTTTTCTCGGATAGGCAAAGCAAACCTAACGCAACATACCCGTTCCGGAAAATTCGACTGGGATTTCCCTACTAATGAACGCCATAGAGCCGGTTGGGATTCTCACCGTACTGGCCACATTAAATCGTAACGATTGCAGGTACCTATATGTTGGACTCTCTGCGGCTATTGATTCAAACAGCTCTTGATTCACCGTTAGGGTTCTGTCCTCCAGGGTGTCTTCGACGTCTGTCTGCTTCTCTTTGTCGACTTCACTGCTGCTATCTGACTCCGTCGAGAAATCTTGCTCTGCGGGGTCAGTTGGCGGTTATGCTACCGAGGTGGTTGGGCGGGCTGTCGGTGGGGCGGTGGCACGATTTCTGTCGCCGACTCATCCTCCTTCCAGTTTTCTTTTGGCACAATTTTCCCATTTCCGACGACTAATTTAGTTTTACTTCTCACGATCCAATCTTCCCCCAGGTAGAAGGCGGAGGAGGTCGCCCAGAAAAAAGGTGAATACGTGGTTTGATGAAACATTGGCTTAGCTCAGGTTTGACGGTTACACCCATTTCTTGTAGTTCTAGCATCCACTCGATAAATAGCAGCGTGCTTGCTGGAGGCCTTGCCATAATGACAGCCAAATGTTCCCACTTTGCCAAGCCTTTTGTTAAGAACGAAACCGATTGTTCTGGGCTAAGGGAATACAGATACTGACGACAGCCTTTGCCAGTGCGTAGGAAATGCTCGTCTTGCCTGGCACTTGAAAACGAGCTTCTACCTGTCTGTACTATTCTTACGGAGACAGGAGTCTGGTGAAGTTTCTCGCTAGTACCGACCAGAGGTTTTTAAGTTGCGATCGTGTAGCCGGTTGTTAAATGCTACTGCAGTGCTGTTCCACCTAATACCAACTAACCGCCTGGGCGGTCAGTCCACTGCTCCACCTCGATGATGACGCGTTCAATCTGGACGGGCAGCACCTGAAACCTTACACCTTTCCCTCTTTTGCCCTGATCCAGCGACATCCAAGCCGAAGACGAAGCCCAGCTGACGTTTGTTACGCCCTTTTGGCCAACACAGCCGTGTTTCCTCTTCCTTTTCTGAGCTAACACGCGAGATGCCACTACGTCTTCAACGCGAAGAGAATAGTTTAGTCTACCCGAAAGGGCTCCTCACCACTACTTTTGAACGGCGGCCTACTTTTAATGGCTTGGCAGTTTTCAGGAATCGGTAGGAGTCAAGAAACCTTCCGAAAAAAGTCATCAAATATTTGTCGGCAGCAGATGGATCCTCCACATCTGTTACATACTAAAGGGCATGTTTTCGGCACATCCTACAAGAAGAGTCGCTGTAGCAGAAGCGTATGTAGCAATCTTGCTGGAGCGTATCCTAAAAGCTGGAGGCTGGGTTACAGAATCCATTTTTTCAAAACACTACTAGCGCCCGGTCGGTGAGCCGGGAACCGGACCGATTGGCTGAGAACACCGAGATGCTTCGAAATCATGAAGTTGAGATCGAGCGATTAGCGTACAATTGTGCAATTGCTCGAGGCCGCGTAAGTACCCGAAGAGCAGTTAGGATTGTGTGACTAATAGAGAAGACCTTCAAATTGTGTGTCCTCCCCACCCTAACCGACCCGCTTGACTATTATCTTTTCTTATTTTTTCTCAGGTAGGGTGGCTCATTCAGCCGAAATAATTGCAGTGGAGGCAACGACCAATGCAGCAATGATAGCAGGTTCAAATCGGCCAAATTGGAACGGTCGTTGAGATGTTTTTTGTATTTCTCACCTGAAAAGATCTGAGGTCTTAAGTGGTAGCACCTAAGCTGGTAGACGCGATTTTTTTTTTGTTTCTGTTTTTTGAAAGGCTTGGTAATGAAAAAGGTTAACACAAGGTTGAGGTCTTCTCTGTTAATCATACAATTCTAACTGCTCAGCATTTCGTTTTCTGCTTTTTGTGCACCCCGACAACCCTCATGTTCGGCTTATTTGTTTTTCGTCTTATTTTTCGGATATTGGAATCCTTAAGTTTTATTTACGTGCGTATGCAGTCCTATCTAGTGATAAAGTTAACGACACGCTTACGTAGCTCTTTTTATTGATAGGATGGACTAGCTACGATACTTGTGCACTCATGACAACAGCGGTAACCAACCAATCGTGCTTCATGGTGCGGATGAAGAAGCGTAAATATTGACTGATATTTGCGGACTTGCATAAAATTACTCATTATCTACTGGGATCCCATTACAATCCCCTTATATCGGTGTTTATGAATTTCGAACATACTGGAATTGTAATTAAGTCAACATTTGTTTAAATATACAGTACTCGTCCTCGGTGTCCGAACAGCCACCGTTTTAAACACATATTTTAACACAACCTCTTGTGTTGGCGGATGTACTGCGTGAATGGATAAACGGGGGGATAATCGGTGCATACTAATTAACATTTAGTCGATCGTTAATCTAAGAACAGGGTATTTGGTACGTTTTTTAAACCTTTTTTTATCACCAATGATTGTTGAGAAGCCTGCTAGTCAACAAACATCCGAACACCGCTTTCGGCAACATGGTGGCTTATAAACGACTTCATTATTTAAAAAAATTATTTTTTTATGTAAGGATTTTTAAACATGATATTTAAACTGTTGGATGGATGGATGACATCCTTGGATGGAACAGCCTTTAAATATTTCCCCCCATAGGTAATTTCAGTTAGTGTTCTTCGACGTAGGTTACCTGTGTAACGTAAAGTATTACTGGCAATTTTTTAATTGATGACGAAGAAGTATTTTCACCGCCAAAAATGGTTTTTTCCTTTGCTGGCATCAAGATGTTCGCTACAATGAAAAAATGAGTGAAACAGAAGAAAGGCGAGAAGCTAGCAGACAGCAAATGATTAATCACAGACGAGTTGGAAATGACAAAGAAATTTTAGAACTTAAAGAAGTGACTAAAGCACGGATGACTCAACTTCTTTTAGTAATTGAAAGACAAAGAAGTCGAGAACCAATTTCCTGTGCTTTTAACATACGCGTTACCATTAACAAGTCACGCCAGACGTTCGAAAAGGTTGGCATCCATCTCCCTGAACAGTCTTCAACCCACGGACAATTATGCAAAGTGTTTATACAAACTATGGTGTTCAAATCAGTTCTTTCTTAAAGTTTTCTTCATAACTACATCTAACTTCACGACATAAAACGAGAAACTACCTTTCGCTTCAGTCTCCCGACCATAAAGGAGCAGACATGCCACTCCGATCAATTTTTTTATCGAAATCGGCTATCCCATCATTCGTAGTTTGAACGGATCGCTGATCGAATTTTGCCGATCTGTTTTTAAGGATCGTAATCAATTTTTTTTATCGCTGATGCGATCTCCGATCAATTTGAAATCATCGGATCGGCGATAAAGTTTTTGATCGGGATCGGGATCGCGATCACCTATTGATTGCGGTCACGGCAAGTCTGCATGGCCTAGGGGAAGTTCCAGCGGCATTCAATCGTGAACATGCTTTTTTTATTATTACATCAAGCGATGGAAAATTTCAAATTATCATTTCTAGCTTTAGCTCTCGAACCTAATTATCCCATTGGACCCAGACTGTAACCGAAATAAATAAAAAGCGCATTTCACGTATGTCTCCCGAGTACCTTCCGATATGTAACGAGAAGCAACCGAAAAATATGCTAGCACCACCTATCCACCGACCTGTAATGACCTATAACGGGCTGCTTCGAGTAGCGGCGAGGTAAGTAAAGGAAACTGCGTGCGGTCGATGGCGTGTGTAACTTGTATTTTAATGTAGCGAAGTGAACGCCAGTGAGAGGTGGGATGTTTTACAAAAACTATCGTCGATATTGGCCGCTGGGTGGCTTCGGTGAGTTAATACTAAACGGAAGTCATCACACGCCCTTTTTTTCAAAAGCACAGAGCACAGACTTGACGTCATGCTTTCTATTTCACGACACGATCTCGCCTGTGAGGTGTTAACAGGGCGGGGGTTGCAAGGCAAGCTTTTGTCATGAGACCTGCTGTTCCCTGATCTCTATTTGGTCCACGTATTAGACGGGAATCTTTTCGTCGGTAACGGGTGTCTCGTTGAACGACGTGGCAGGCCGATGTTTTTTTGGCGTGGAGGCTGTGGTGACGGTACCGGTGGGTCAGGTACGTTGGGATGAGGTGGGACCAAATCGGGTTCTCTCGAGCCGTATTACCAGGATGGGTTTCCGGAGGAACCGTCAATTGCTGCGGTATAGTCGACCGGCTGGGGTTTTCACAAGGTAGTCTCACTTTGGGTCGATTCCTGCAACGATGCCAGGTGTGCCCCAGCACTTAATGGCTGGGTGTGGCACCACCACATGATCTCCGACTGCTAGCGGCGGCAAGTGGTGAACCGTCCTGTTGAAGTGTTCGATTTGGAGTGGTTTGGTTCACCCGTTTTTTCAGGATGTCGACGTAGCGCTGCTATTCGGAGGCGAAAGAGCGGCGAAGGCTGTCGAGCACAGTACGGTTGAAGATCAGGTGCGCTGGCGATGCTGTGCCGGCGCTTTGCGGAACAGGAGTAGAGCCCTGTCGAACGTGCCCTGGTTAAACGATCCGGATTTTCATGAGGCTTTGATGAGTTGCTTCATTGCCTTAACGCCGGCCTCGGCGATTCCATTCGACTGCGGATAGTGAGACGACGAGGTGCCGGCAATACTCCCGAATCCTGTAGGAAATCTGCGGCGACGAACTAGTGTCCGCCGTAAGACCAAAATTTTACTGGGATGCCGGCGGCAGTGAAGAAGGCCCGAAGAGCATCGATTAGGCAGGAGGCTCGTGTAGCAGTCCCGAAACATAGCTATGTGGGCCATCCGCTGTATTGGTCCACTCCAGAGCTGCCGTAATCGCGATTGAAAATTAATCGCGATTGCGATTTCGATTAAAATTTTAATCGGTGATCAAATTATTTAAAAATAATCGCAATCGGCGATTAAAGTGAAAAAAAATTAATTTTTAATCGCGATTATTTTTCGATTATTTAGCGACATCTATGAACGGTAGATGAGACTATATGAAAGTCTACTCATAGCTTTGTCATTTTTGTAGCAGACGCTTTTTTTGAAATGTTCACTTTTTCAATTTTTTTCAATTTAAACAGTGGCAAGCTATTTTCTTACTGCTAGATGGCGCTCAAAAATAATCGGAAAAAAAATCGCTAAGAAATTTAATCGCCGATCAAATTTTTTCAACAGACGAATGATCGCCGATCATTTTTTTTGCGATTATCGACGGCTACCGATAATCGCTCAAGAAATAACTGGACGGCAAGTCTGGTCCACTCTAACCAAAAGAAAAAAAGACTAGACGCTACTTTTTCTAGACATTTTTCATAACACCTGGGGCATTAGCAAAAGCTGTCTGGACTTAAACTACCCTTCCCAACTTATTGCGTTTCTGCGCCAAACACAGGCCGACTCTATTTAAAAAAGGTAAATAATTCATAAATTTTGCCCATAGATGACATTTTCAAATTACATCTGGTGTTCTTCTTTTTGTGCAGGATACTATACATTTTACGGCAAGTGGACTCCCGTGCCAGCCACACATTGACTCTCCTAATTTGCCTCCTAATTATTTTTCAGATAGTTTTGTATAGAACTTTTTCACTAAAATTCATTTTTTGTTAGTTTATTGATTTTAAATTTAAATTTAAAGGTTAAAAACAATCTTACGGCCTATCCTTTTCTACTACGTAGATTTTTTTAAAATATATAATAACCCATACACTATATTGTTAAATAGGAAATAATCAAAAGCCATGTCAAAAAAGTAGTTTACAGTTTCATTGCAAGTGATCTTAAACTCAGGGGATTATAATTATACTTTTCTTCTACAATGACAATATTGTAACGGATTGCGATTGTAAAACATTCTCGTCGTGGGGTGAATGACTTTACATAATTAAGTCAATTAAGTAATAATGAACTCCAGAGGCGTTTTACCCACAATTATGAATGTATTTTCATAGACTAGGCATTTGAATACAAAAAGGGAATTTGAATGAAAGATGATTCAGGCGATACAATTGGGAAACTGAACGTGAAAAAGAGATAATCGTAATATAATCTTTCCTTAGTAGCACGAGCGGAATACGAGAAGAGACGCAAGTTGAAAACCAAACGTAACACAATTCGTAGGCCCTACGGTAAAACACAATGCAGATATTTGAGTATTCACAGTAGATACCAATTACACGGCTAAATGTTCATAACACAAAACTAATAATTAGAAAAAGGCACTAGATGAAATTAAACCTAATAAAAGCTACTGGAATCGCAGACAAGTCGTTGAGTGACTTTCTTCGGGTTCCAGGTTCACCATGAAATTTCGCATATTGCCAAAATGGCGTGTTTCTGTGCGAGAATGTGCGTCGCATGTGCCGCCAATCAAAGATTTTTTAAATGTATGATAATGGTGTAATGATGAGCGTCGCCCAGTGCCGCTAATCAAAATGTGATTGTGGTGCGTCAGCTAGCAGGTGTTCACTTAGGTCAACCGTGCTGCGTATGTTATGGTGCAATTAATATGTCTACAGTTAATAAGGATAAAGATGCGAAGAAAAGAATTATATATCGAAGATGCATATTTGGCTTCGTTACGCGATCTTCCCCCTAAAATGGGTGAGAAAGCGAGAAGTGACGTTCCGAGTTCAACTGTTAATTGAAAAGACCCACGTTTTACTAGACAAGACACGACACCAAGCGAGATGACAAAACACAACTAAAACAAAAGAAGCCAAATTAAGACGGAGAGTGTGGTTTAAGCCGCTCTATTTATTTTTCGCGAACGGGGCGGCGCTCAGGAGGATGGCCATAAACAGAGCCGGATCTTTTTCCTGGCGCTGCTGGGGCCGTCGCGGTGACGAGTTCTATTTCGCTGACGGGACAATATGTAAGTTTATTACACGCAGACTTGCCGCGCCGATCAATTTTCCGATCGCGATCTCCGATCCGATCTTTTGAGTTTGATCGGATCGGGCGATCCGATCAAACTGCGAAAGATCGGATCGGCGATCAAATTTTGCCGATCATTTTTAGCGATCATTTTTGTGCAGCATCTAACGGTAAAAATTTACACTGTTTCGCGAAAATAGCATTGGCTGTCACAGCGACAGTCACTGGCGGCCTTTGAGGGTGAACACTAAACAGTTTCCTTCAATTGGCATTCGCATAAATAGCAGTGAAATAGAACCCTGCGGCTGAAAATCTACAGCTAGATGGCGAAAAGTTTGATCGCTAAAAACGATCGGATCGCGATCAATTTTTTGGGATCGCCGATCCGATCTCCGATCTTTTTCAAAAGATCGGATCGGCGATCAATTTTTGATCGGAGATCGGATCGGCGATCAATTTTTGATCGCGATCGCGGCAAGTCTGATTACACGATAAACCCGAATAAAAATATCGATACAACAATCACAATAATTGTGAATACCTATTCATTCATTAAAAACAAAAAAAAACCATAGTATAGGGCTTACTAGGTTCAGCAACATTTCGTTGTCACGACCAAACGTCGGGAACCAATAGTCCAAATGTCGCTAGATAGATGTTCTACTGACGCGAACAGCTTGTCCAAGTGTCGAAAACCTCGAATCCTTTTGGCAACTAGCCCAAAAGACTCTGTCCTCACAGGAGTGGGGTAGGCGAGCAACTATAGCTGACGTTTTGACGAGCAGAGCAAATACTTTAGCGCCACCTATCCCATGGCCTTTAACGGGTCCAAAGTTACTAGTCCCCAAATAATACACGGACTATTACATTATGGGAAAACTGAAGACTGCTGTAAAAAATTTTATGCCCATCCGCACTTTACTCTGTATGGCCCATTCCTATGATACGTACAACTAGTACAAAGAACAAGCTGACCTTTCGCTTTACTTTTCATTGAATTTGCTATGAATCAGTCTTCATACATTTTCTAAAACCTTGACAAACCAAAGGTTTAAAAACATTACGCATTTGTTAGAATTGTTTTTGCCATCTCTAGCTAGCTAACTGAAATATAAACAGTTAATTTTTTTTTAGTTTCTTATTCTGATTTGCATTCTAATTGATGGGCTGTCTCAACACCACGATATGTAAGTATGGAAATGTATTTTTATTAGCAAAGAAACTAGAATTACTTAATATACTTGTCCATGAACTTTTTGTGGAATTCGGAACGAAGTGAGTCATTGATAAAAGTAATTTCTTTTCGTTCCGGTTCAGCGCGAGAACAATTTTTAAAGACGACATCATCGTCCCAACGGCGTTTAACGCGCAAATCAGACTTTTGCGATTTCCCAGTGTAATTCAACAAGGGATTTCCACTTAAAATGTTTTCCATCCTAATACGCTCCTCTTCCTGTCTTTGTTCCATTTCCTAAAAAAGATTGATACAGAACAAATACACTTAACCTCTATTAGTATACTTTATCACAAAATACTTTTTTGGCCAATTCAGATGCTCGTTCAGCTTTAATCCTTTGCAATTCAGCCATTAACTCAGCTGTATCATCCTCTTCTTCATCATCAATACTATCATCACTTTCATCTTCAATGGGATCATCTGTATCTAAGCCATTACTGGTTGAATCTACACGAAACTTTCTTCTGCAATGGGAAAGTTAAACATTTAACCATTGATCCACAGCAACAAAATAGAAATTGAAACAATTTGTTTTCTTCTTTAGAGGATATATTATTAAAGTAGTTTGCATTTACTTACTGGGCAGATGAGACTGATGAAACATTCTTTAATGATCTATCTTTTCTATCACTTTTATCTTTATGAAATTTCTCTCGTTCTTCAAGATCTCTTTTCAAATCCTTGTTTCTCACTTCTTCTGATGATCCTTGACCAATATCCCTGCAAAAATTATATTTTGAAAATATGTTCATCAACCTAACTTTTGTTATCTCACCTGTATTTCAATTTTGTATGCGATGCAAGATCTCGACTTGAATATTGTTTACTCATGGAACTGAGAGACGTTTCTCCCCTGCCTTGTCCGCCAGTAGCGGGGGCAAAAGTTGGTCTTGAAGCCGTCGTCATTTTCAACTAAAAATAATATGCAATGAAAAAGCAGAAAAAAAGTATTCGAATCGGACAGCTTATTGTGAGGTTCTACGTTATAGTATTTGTGCTGATTACAGAATGTTTCCACCAAACTCAGAACTCTTTCTAGTCAATTTCCTACTCGGTGTACGATTTACGGAAGCGTTGGCGATATTGTAACTAACTACATGCAAGACCAACTTAACGATTAAGGCCTGTGAGATGCAATAGCTGAGGCCAATTTTATATCACTAAGAGGAGCCAAAAGTACAGCACTGCTTGTCCCGTTCTAGTACAAACGTGGAACCTTGTTACTACTTTATGGTACTTTTACGTCGCGTCTTTCAAGGTGCTGCCCCCGACGGCACAATTTACAACTTGATCTCTGCGGGACAATGAACATGGCTGACTTCAGCACAATTGTCATTTTATAATTAACAACCATATATATGGAAACTCTGTGCGTGAAGTTGTCTAGGTCTAGCTGGCAGTCTAGCTGGTATAACATATTTTGCGAAAGGTCGAACGCGTCTAAACCACAAAACAAGGATTCTGGTTCCGCATTGCGTTTGCATTTTAGTAGAAAAACGTTTGGCTTTTGGCTTCTGCGTTTTAGGGACATCCACGCTTCTTGTATTGTGATCAAACACATTCTTGACACCCGTTGTAGGAGAGTTTAAACTTTTCCTTAGTTGAACAAACGGTTTAGCGGTAAATAATATCGTGGACTTAAACTGCGAAAGGTCTGGTTCATCGTACAATGAATTCTGCAAATAAAGTTGCCGATATATTTGGTGCTGCAGGTCTAGGTAGTTACTTGATAGCATTTCTTTTTATGCCTTAAAATGATTGCTGCCTTTTTTTTATTAGCTTTCAGTACATTGGGAAAATTGACCATGCAACTTCATTCCTCCGAAAATGCCAACGCTGGGTACTTATTTTCAAATAGCTTGAGAATTTTGTTTTGTATGCAATTTCATATAATTTGTTCTTCATAGATCCAAATGGAGTGAAGATGAAATAGAAATGCTAAGAAATTCTATCAAGCGATTTGGAGAGGACCTCGAAAAGTTATCAGAACACATTAAAGACAAAACAGTGTAAGTTGAGATTAAAATCATGACAGATTGCTGGGCTCAGAAAATGACTTTTATGCAGAACCCAAATCCATGGAAGTTTGAAGAAAAAGTGCTTTGAAACTGCAGGTGTTTCATTACCAAGAGTTCTTAATCAAACCACCACACAAACAAATTCACACCAGAACATAGCTTCCAGCCCTCAGCAGACAGTTGTAGTTGTTCAGCAACCTCAAATGATGAACAACAAACCCACCGCCGAAGTTACGTTAAATATGCTGAATGCTAGCGAGAACGAAGTAGACGTAGAAGGTTTGAATTTCGAAGGTGCTAATGAAGTTGTTACATAATATGAACTTACAGCCAATTGTCCAGCAATCAAGTTAACAGTGTAATACACAATTCCGAAGATGTAAAATGAAACGTTTATTTTTTTTTTGCAAACATAATCCATTAAGTTATTTCAATGGCGCTCAGTCATTATGTTCTGAATCCTTCTTTTTCTTCTTCTTCTTTCCTGACTCAGGCTCCTAAAAAGATTAATTTGCGTTTTTTAATGATCCAATGTAGCAGTTGTTGAGCAAATGAAGCTTTCATTCCATTGTTAAACCACTTAATTATGTTACTATCAAAATTACCTAATTCATTAAAAAATAGGATAACCAATGAAATTACCTGAATTGCTGTGTTGTCCTCTACATTCAATGACTCATCATTGGTTGAGACCTTATCCTTCTTCTTCTTTTTTTCTTTTGTTTCAGGTAACGACCCGAGGGATGCACTACCGTCACCAAGCGATTCCTTATTGCATAATACATATTTATTATACAATTTCAACTCCTTTAGCTCCACAAAATCCAGCTAAATTTTTTTTACCCTTTCCTTATCCTTTTTCTTCTTTTTCTTTTCTTTTGTTTCCGGCATTGATTCTAACTGTGCCTCAGCGACCACACTCGTTTCACTCAACTTTCGCTTTCGATCTTCAACATCACACTGTTCAACTTTTTCCTTCTTGACATTGCTAGAATTATACCATTCGAATCACGACGATGAACTGTTACTGCATATAAAGGTACGTACTTAAGATCAACGTATGTGGTTAACCAATCTTTGGGTGTTTTATCATTTGGCTTTCCATACTGGTCCAACAATCCTTGTTTCACCATAGATTTTTTCACAGAAGCCTAAAGAAAAATGTTTTAGCCAACATCTAGTTTTCCTGGTAGTATTGCTTTACTTTAGGCCCTAATCCCCATTTCCTAGGGTAGGTGTCACGCTCCATGACTACACGCTTAATTTTGGCCACTATTCCATGGTCACACGAAGCCATAGTTGTAGTCGTCATCAATGCAATGGCGAGAGCGATAGCTTCACCTTTGGTAGTGACTATCACGATCTCCTCATTCAACTCAATTCCGTTTTCATATCGCAGTACACCCGGTAGCATGATTTTGGCTCCATAACAAACGGCATTCACCTATGACATTGTCGATAGATCCATTAAATTAGAGAACTTTATGAAACGAATTTATACTTACAGCACTGTCTTTCATGATGATACGTTTGTGAGACATCATCAACGCTTCAAGGGGTCGAATCACTCTTCTCAAATACGTTTCGTCCTTATGATTATCATGTAACCATTGGGCATCGATGACATCGTGCATCGTCATTAAACCTTCTTTCTCACTTTGTATCCCTTTAAAAATGAAAGTTAATACTTTACATAATCATACACAAGCAGTTGTTTACCAGATCGCACTCTCCTAAGTTCCGCCATCTGAGCACCTACGCCCAACACCAATCCGAGATGGACGCAATGGGTACGAACATATGTTCCGGCTTCACAGCTAATCCAATAAATACCCATATTTCTCTCTGCGTCATATTCATAGAACTTGGATTGATATATGGTACGCACGCGGAGCTGCCGCTTAACGGCTGAAATAAGTGGAGGCCTCTGGAAGAGGGCTCCAGTCAATTTTTCCAGAGCTCTTGGAATCTAAAACAGGGCAAGACATTAAAATAATATGTTTCACTAAAAAGAGAATTATCAGTCTGAAGATGCTTTGTTGTCCAAAATAGCTATAAAAACTTCTATTCACTACTTCCAATAAATTAATGACCAGTACCAAAACAGTCAATTCTGTAGTTGAAAACACATACCTGGTTTGTGTCTTCAACAGAGGAATGAAGCTTAAAAATGGCAACATACTCTTTACCAGCACCCTGTTGAGATTTAACCAATCTTGTGGCACGATCAATGCAGACAATCAAACACCCTAGAAAGAAAAATATTTTGAATATTCACAATAACAAAACTCATCAATGTTCACACACCAGTCACTTTAGGATCCAGGGTGCCAGAATGGCCTGTTTTTTCACACCTCAATATTCTCTTAATCCAAGCAACTACTTCATGTGAACTTGGATTTGACGGCTTGTCAAGATTAATAAAACCACCGTGAATGTAATCCTTAATTGGTCTCTTCAGCGGTGAACAGCCGTTAGGAAGAGGTGTATAGTGATTTGTTCTGGTGTTCAACTTGTCAAAATTCTAAAGAGAGGAAGATAAAAACAACATACTAGTGTTCCATGTTATTTGAATTTCTTACCTTAAGTAACAACGGCCACTGTGAACAATCAAGTTTGGCTACTGGCTTTTCTGATGGTTCTATGACAAAGTTGCCATCTCCCTGTATGTCTCCCAGTGATTTCTTAGATTTTTTTGCGCTATGCTTCTCTCCTAAGACTTCTAGAATAGAAAAATAAAGAGAAACACACGAATGAAACCCACAAATTCAAAACGATGGACATTTCACTTGGTTCAATTGATGAAAATAATTCTACTGGTTACCAGGGCCCCCTTTTTTTTTAAATAAAGCACGATAAAACTAGTTTTTGGTTGCTATGATACTTTAAACGATTTCATGATGAACATACCGGATGAATGCATCGTGGTTCACACGTGGTTCGGAGTTCTGTGTTTAAAACCTATCGAGTTGCTACGTGCTACTATCAGCAATGAAACTTATAATGAAAAGCGGAAGAATCAAGGCATTGCCACTTTTTAATCTTATTCATCTAACGTTCGTAAAATAAGATGTTTCTCGACAAAAATTTTCAATATTACCATTTATTGTTTTTAAAAACTTGGAAAAGAATTAGCATTAACTGTATTTTGGTACAAAGTATTTTAAATGTTGAAATGAGAAATAAATATAGCCAACCTTGTTAATGCTCTAGAACCTAGGGCTGGGACTAGCGGCCAATCGCGTAGCCTTTTGACTGATCGGTTAAGTCGTTTTGGGTTTCGGTGCAGTTCTATCGGGTTTCAAGGTGCCTTTTTCCATACCCATGGACATGAAAGTCCAGGCTGGTCGCGAGGCAATATGTACTACTTAGTACATAATCGCGCCTGCAGTTTTCTTTATGGGGAAAGTGTGTGTTGTCACCCCTAGGGCTTTGATTTGGTTGCTTTAATGGCTAAACCGTTAAAGTTAAACCAGTTAAACAAAAATGCGTGTAGCGCATGTCTTAATTTTTCAAAGCGAATAATATGAATTAGGTTTATATAAATTTATATTTACAATATTGTGATAATGTACATAAATGTTACAATATAATAAATACACATATATACAGTATATTACAATTATATATATATATTTATACATACGTACAATTATATTTATATATTTATACATACATACAATTACAATATATATATTACTATTATATATATGTACAATAGTTATGGTAATTGAAATAAACGAATATAAGAGAAACAATTTTTTAATTATTTGTCAGAAAAACTAATTATGATATTCGCTGATTTAATACATAAATAATATAAATATAATATAAATCGATAGTCCTTGGTAAGGGCTATCCATTTTTAGGTAATTGTAATCAATATTTTCAAATCGAAAAAATCTTAAACGCAAAATGCGTTTTTGTTGTTTTTCGATCTAAGGTTCTAATGGACGCAACCGATAAAACAAAAAAATTGATGTTACACTTGAACTTTTTCCTTTTCCGAAAATTTAACATAAGTTTTATAGAATTAGATAGCTCTTGATAAGAGCTATCGATTGATGCAAAATTTGTCAATTTTAACTGTTTATTTTCTTCATAAATAATTATTAAAGGATTTCATGATTTTAGAAGAAAGGGGAGGGGGTGTGTGAAAAAGACGAAACTTTGCATTGATTGTTCGATGCTTAATCTTCGTCAAAACAGGAAACCATTATAATATTTTTGTTCCTGGTGATTCGGGGAAAAAGTTGTTCTAAACGTTTACTTTTAAGATGCTATATTTAACCCCAAAAACTACGTTTGAAAAAGTGGTTTTTGATAAACCATTATGGCGGCCATTTTTTTACCGCGCCAAGTTCAAATTTTAAAAAGTGTAAATAAGTGTAAAAAATTTTAATGATAAGTACATATTTACATTTTGTTTGTGTCTAGAAAATTTCAGCATTCCGTCTTATATTAAAAATTAACTAAGATAATTTAAATAAATTTATTTCATGGGTTCTCATTTAATTTACAATTTTAGGTGACTTTTTCCACATTCCACATGGAAAACCACGTTTTATATCGCGACTTCCGCGTGGAAAAGCTCCAAGCAGACAATATTAAAAAAAAAAATTGACTAACGCCCTGCGCCTTTATCATTTACCCCATAAGAAAAACTGCATCTGCAACTATGTACTACTTAGTACATATGTAGTGAGACCATGTTGTGAAAGTCAACTTCCTGGTAGCGATCGACTGCACATCAATCAGTGAGCATTTTTAGCGATATGTCAACATAGTCTCAGTACATATGTACTAAGTAGTACATAGTTGCAGATGCACTTTTTTTATGGGGTACATGATAGACGCGCAGGGCGTTAGTCAATAGTTTTTTTGGAATATTGTCTGCTTGGAGTTTTTCCACGCGGAAATGTGGAAAAAGACACGTAAAATTGTAAATTAAATGAGAACCCATGAAATAAATTTGTTTAACTTATCTTAGTTAATATTTAAGATTTTCTATCTAAGACAGAATACTGAAATTTTCTAGACACAAACAAAATGTAAATATGTACTTATAATTACAATTTTTTACACTTATTTACACTTTTTAAAATTTGAACTTGGCGCGGTAAAAAAATGGCCGCCATAATGGTTTATCAAAAACTACTTTTTCAAACGTAATTTTTGGGATTAAATAATGCATCCTAAAAATAAACGTTTATAACAACTTGTTCCTGGAATCACCAGCAACAAAAATATTATAATGATTTCGTGTTTTAACGAAGGTTAAGCATCGAACAATCAATGCAAAGCTTTCGTCTTTTTCACACCCCCCTTTCTAAAATCATGAAATCCCTTAATAATTATTTATGAGGAAAATAAACAGTCAAAATTGACAAATTTTGCATCAATCGATAGCTCTTATCAAGAACTATCTAATTCTATGAAAGTTATGTTAAATTTTCAGAAAAGGAAAAAGTTTAAGCGTAACATCAATTTTTTTGTTTTTATCAGTTGCGTCCATTAGAACTTTAGATCGAAAAACAACAAAAACACATTTTGCCTTTAAGATTTTTTCCCTTTCAAAATGTTAATAACAATTACACAAAAATAGATAGCCCTTACCAAGGGCTATTTACTGTAATTAATCAACTAATTATTGCAATTAATTTGGCTAACAAATAATAAAAAAAAATTCTTTTATATTTTTTTATTTCAATTACCACACAAATTGTACATATTCATTATGTAAGCAGAATAAATATATATAATATATATTATAGTATTGTATATGTATAATAGTATCGTACATATATAATAGTAATATATATAAATATCTATGTATAATTGTAACATATATATTAGTATTTATATTGTACATATTACCTCATTGGAAAAATTTACATCAACCGAATTCATGTTATTTTAATTAATTTCATTAATTTAAAAGACATGCGCTACACGCATTATTGTTTAACTGGTTTAACTTTAGTGGTTTAACCACTAAAGCAACCAAATCAAGGCCCTAGTGGCGACAACGCACACTTTCTCCATATAGAAAACTGTAGGCGCGATTATGTACTAAGTAGTACATATTGCCTCGCGACCAGCCTGCGATGTGTCGGGTCATTTTGGTTTTCAGTGCAGTTCTTCCAGAATGCGTATCGCCCATTTTCAGTCCATGGCTAAACAGACTTAAATTGGGTCAAGACAAATTTTGACCCCGATCCCAAACGAGTTCCAAGATCTGGCTTTAATAACTAGATTCAAAACCCGATTCAAAAACCGGTTACTCCGCTTTTTACCCCGTTTACCCAGACTTCTGCCCCGATTTATATGTAGAACCATGACCACTGTTAAAATCTAGTTTGATGCTTTCTAATTTTTAACTTTTGTAAAACAAATATGTTAATAAAAAGACATCTTTTTCATTCTATAAAACTAACTTTATTTTGCCTTTTTAAACCAGGATTTAAATCAAATTGCCGCATGCGGCACGGTCGCTCTTGGTTTAATTTTTATTTGTATCTTGTTGGTTAGCTATTAGTCGGAAAGTTTTCGAGTTGTGTTTGTGGTTGCTCTGGTTTGTGCTTGGTGTGACAGCGGTGTGTGTAGACGCCAATGTATGGATTATGATTCGCCGAGAGGAACAATTAAAGCGTAACGCCAACCGTTTGGATTTCAGGGGAAAAATAGCGCCATTTACGTTTATTTAGCATTGTGTCATGCGACGGGGAGGTATGAGAAGGACTCTGGAATACTTATTTAACACCGTCATACCCCCTTTCTGACCAAAAGGGGGTTTTTACATGACGTCTTATGGCGGAAGGTGCCTAGCGCAAATGGAAAAAAGGGACAAAAAAAAATGAAGACAAAAAATTAAAAAATTTCTTTGTGTTAATTAAATATCTATAAATTTTTTTTCAATTTTCTATCTATAAGATTTATTGACTAGCATGTCTTTCATGTATTAACCGAACACTGCGTTTAGCGTTCGGGATACCTAATAACACCAGAGATAAGGATACGGAATAAGGAAAGCCGCCATGACAGATTTCGGCACACCATCTAGCGGCTAATTCCATCCATTCTTCATGAGCAGACGAATTCCCTGCAAGCAAACAATGTTACAAGCGGCAGATTTAAGACGGGCAAGGAAAATCAGACCATGCGCCAGGTAAGAACATACAAAAGAAATTTTTGTGACTAAAAGTAAACTCTCAATTGAATTTGTTTTACAGATTTGTTTATAATATGAACTCATTTAACTGGTTACGATTCAAAGTTTCTCCAGACATATTTTGACTGAAAAATTTGATGTAAGATAAACATCTAATTTTGAAAAATTTGTAAGCAAAAGATTGGATTAAGAAGATGAGGTAATAAACAATATTCGATTTCTCTTCATTTCGCCGAGGAACAAGCCTGTGGTATTCCAAGCTAACCAAGCGGAATCAAAGGGAAATGAGGCCAAAACAGTAGTTCTTAAGGCTTACATCTAAGCGCACAATGTTGCAGCCAGATAATTAATCGCAGAGCATCATTAAGAAACTTATGAACTGAAACGGGTTGATCACTTCTCTTCGAATTACAGTTAACGGCACTACAGTTGGGAGGCGTTTGTACATTCTTACCCAAAGAGATGAAGAAAACACGTCTAGAACTACTGAGAACAACTGGTAAACTGAGGCTGTGTATTTCGCAGGATAAAATTTTGTAGTAGTTACATCAATTAAATACCCTACCTATATACCCTACCGATATGGGGTGGCAAAGATGGGAGAAATAGTAATGTAAAAAAATCAGGTGATTTTTTTTGCCACCTCCATATCCTAAGGCTAAGCTGCGGGTAGGGACACTCCATGCGTGCGATTTTAGGGGTGATCCAATATTTTATGTCTATGATAAATTTCATAGAATCCTGAACGGATTTTACATAAAAAAATTAGAGATAAAGAGCATTCCTTTATCTTTCGAATGCAACAAACCCTAAAATTTTACGTGCAATATTTCTTTACGAAAAGAGCTCCGGCGTGAGACACAGTAGGGCCTATCCTACGCGTGTTAAAACAGCAAACTTGGAAGGGGTGATCCACTTCTTCTCGTGGGTACTGTATATCCAAAGCTGCAAGAGCTTTGTGGTGAAAATTATCACATTCTTGGTGATGGTGCGTACCCCATATCCTCTTGGCTTCTGACTGCATACAGAAACCCTGAGTCAGATGCAGAAAAATTCTATAATAAACGCTTCAACAAAACAAGAATCATTGTTGAAAACGCATTCGGACTTTTAAAGCAGCGCTTCCGACAGCTTATGCGGATGAATTTTCATACAACTGACACTAGATCGAAAATCATTGTGCCCTGTTGCATTCTTCATAATTTATGTCTAATTAAAAATGACACTTTGACGAATACACTTACCGCTGAAAACGAAGGGAATGCCGAGGTAACAAACGATGAAGACAAAGATCCGGCCCCATGGACTTAAGGGAATGCAGAAAATCGCGAAATTTCAAAAATAATCGGAGAACACAAGCGAAGATGTATGTCTGATGAATGAATGAATGAATGAATGAATGAAATCATGAAATTAATAGTAATAATAAGTTAAATTAATAACTTAATAAGTGAACGTTTCTTTATTTTTTTTTCACACATATATTACATAGAAAATAAATTACATGAACAAACATTGAAACCGTAAGCAAAATTAACTGAATTGAAATGGCAGGATTGAACAGGTAAGTTGACTAAATTTGAATTCTGTGTTTTGTTATTTGCCGCTGACGTAAGGAAATGCAATGTGTGCCTGTTGAAGATAAGCTGCAACTATTATTCAGCACCACCAGTCGGCTTGTTCAGCAACATTTTTCCGCAAAGCAAAGCAAGAAGGAGGGTATTCTTTTCTTCCAGCGCCTTCAGTTTCTGTTCGCGAAACATTTTGCGGTTTTCGTGTTCCGCCTTCAGGATTTCAACTTGCTAGCGCTGGGCGGCAAGTAGCTCTTCTTTTTCTTGCAAGAACTTGGTGATATCTTCTTTTATTGTCTTCTTGCGTTTTACGGTGGACGGTGGACCATCTCCCGAAGAACATTTGCTGCTTCTGCCATCGGAGTCAGCTTCCGCGTTAGCCGAGCTGCTTGAGCTGCAGACGCTCCCGGCAATGGGCAGTGTTAAATTTGGTTTGGGATAGACTACCGCCCCTTGTCCACGTATGACAGCTGGAATCATGCCGTCGTCCTTTGCTCCTAGTTTTTCCAATTCTTCATCAAACTCGGAGCGGTGCAGCACTTCACCAGTTGTTCCATTCTTTCTGTTTGCAGTAGTGTGCTGCTTTTTCACAGTTTTAAATCTCTTGATAGAAAAGGGGTTAACATTAATAAATGATATGCGTAAGTAGCATTCTTACCGGTTTTCAATATTTTTAGGAGTGAAATGAGAAGCTGAATACTTCTCATTTAACTGCTTCGCGAGCTGGACCCACAACATCTTCTTGGTTTTGAATTTTTCATGGGTCCAACCTGTTGGAAAAGTGCAGCGTAGATTCTGAGCATCTCTCTTGTTTGTGCTTCGCCCTTCCACTGGAACCTGCCGCTGTCCGTTTTTGATTTCTTTAAGAGTTCGTTGGAATTTTTTTAGAGCCTTTCCCTTGTTGCAAGTAGACATTGCTACCCTGGAAGTTTTCCCAACCTCATCGAACACAGTTCCCACTGAAAAACAGATCAGTTATAAGGGAAAGGTAATATACGACAGACAGATTAGATATAGTGTATAAATCATAACAATATATAACTGCACGCCTGCTCACCTGAGTCATCCTCCATATTGTATACAGCATAAGTACGGGACATCGGACTGTTTGCACTTTCTGGTTCGATGGGTTTCTCAGGAATGGCTACATAACCAAAACGAAGAGCCTCAGCATAACTTACCTGATTGTCCGCGTGAAAAAAATCAGGAACAGTAGAGTCTGTAATTAGATTACAGTCTGTAAGTTCTCGAAAATGGAGTTTGTAAATAGAAATATTTCCTAAAAAAAAATAATGACACAACAATTACAATTTGTTATTTTATACCTACATTTAAAAAATACCTGCGGAATCTTTTCTCAAAAAAACGATTGTCATCTCCTCTTCGTTTATTTTTCAATGCTTTATCGTCATCACGATATAATTTAACAAATTCGCAAATACTTCCACGTTCACTAGTATCACTCATTTTGAAAATGTAAACAAATAACAATCACAACAAAAACCATGTGACAGTTCGAAAAAATTCGTCTGCTAGGAGGTGCCCCGTTCAGGGTTTGAAAACCTGGAAAAAAAAGTCAGTTTTTGTGAGCGCCCGAAAGGGCAGTTTTAGGGTAACTCTAAAAATTTGGGGCAGTCACTGGAACACAAAAAACCAGAGTTGCTCTGAAAAAAAGTTGCCCCGTCAGTCCATTGGAACATACTTAGGGAAAAAAAATTGCCCTAGGTCAACTCTGGGGCACCCATTGGAAATCCACGCTAATCGCGAGTCCTTTTGCCAACTGGCATAAAAGACTATCCTAAAAGTTTGCTGTAAAACCAGACGCATTTCTGGCTCCATTTGCGTAGTGAGTTACAACTAACTTAGTACCAAAAACGCAAACAACGCCAAATGAGAAAAAAGGTGAGCGCTAAAGAGCAGACTTATGTTCACTGTCTGGAAACATTCATGCTCTTTCCAGTACCCCAAACGAACAAAATAAAAAAATAATAATAAAAAACATAATAAATGAATTATGATAAATTTAGTATCATACAATTGGGTAACAATGAGAAATTTCTTTGTACTTAAAATGGAGCCATAAACCACATAAACGTAATATCAACTGACTGTTTCAGACGAGAAATACACAAATTAATAAAACGCCGCAAGTAGAATTTAACTTTAATTTTTTTTAATCAAAATTTAACACCGCCAGTATTCTTATTTTTTGCTCATTGCAATGGTACAGCAATGCCTTTATTACTCTGATGGCATCCTACTCCGTAACTGTTGGTTAAGACCTTTTCGTTGCTGCTATAATGAAAAATAGTTGGCATTGTTTAAACAAATAATTATAGCCATAACATTTATGGCTATATAAATTTCCAGCTGTTCGTACTTGATAGGTATTCATTCCCATACCATGAACCGAATCGCAGTTGAAAATGGCTAAACTGAACGGATGGTTTGTCGAAAAAAAATCGTCAAACCGTCGGTTCGGTTTAGCCATTTTCAACTGCGGTTTGGTTTTAGGTTTGCAACTGGGCAAAGCCGGTTTGAACCGCCATTAAAATTTTTTTTAAAATTTAGCTGAAATTTCAAATCAACCAATCATCACTAATTGTTGTGAGAGTAATGACGGTCAACAACTTGTTTTAATTCTAATTTCCGATCAGACTTGCGGTGATCGCGATCGAAAATCGGTCGATCCTTCCGCCATCTTGCGACAACATCTGTTTCTGATTGATTGTCCTGTGAAAATCGCAAATACGCCGTGCAAACCGTGTAAAACCGCGGGCACAAATTGCGGATATAAACCGCGGTTCAGTCTGTTTGAAAAAAACGGCAAACCGAACCGCACCGGTTTGTCCTTTAAAAAAAAAACGCGCGGGTTGGCCAAAATCGTGCCCGATCGTCGCGGGGCCGAGCCCTACTAGCATCATGCTGCCAAGAAAATTTGCAGCCAGACGACCGGCCTTTAGTTTACAGGCAACCCTGTTACACATTGTAAGCCATCAAATTTGCGTTAGAAAATTGCCACTTCTCCCTTATCGCCCGTACAGTTGCCGAAGGACAATATTAAAAAATAAAAGCAAGAAATAGCAGCTATCACTGTAACAGATCAGATCACCTAATTGTTTCCAAATGGCCCTGAATAATAATAAATTTGATGCGTAAGTATTCACATATTTTGAAATGAGTAACACATGTTTGCTATGAAAAAGTTTTCTATTATAGTTTGAACAACAGCGAGGATAGTGATGACGATGAAACATCATTCGCGGAAGACAGAAAGAAAAAGGATTTAGCCTTGGTGAGACATTAAGGAAAACTTTAGATTATGTTGGATCTGCAGTTTTACGTGCAACTTTGTTTTTTTATTGTGTATGCATTGTTTATTGCATTGGCTAAACTTGTTATCTTCACAGCAATATCATATTGAATCCATGTTGACTTCTTATTTGTGTTTTTCAGCCACCTATTCAAGTTCCCAGAGAAGAACACCCACTTCAGTACAGAATACCATTTTTTAAATATGTTTATGTATAATTATAATGTTTTTTTTTGCTATCCAGGTATACCTATTGTTTGTGGTTCAGTAGGCGAGCTCCTGGAAAACATGCAGCACCTCAAAGCTTTGATCAAAATCTTAGAATGGTTGGACGCTTTGCTTCTGTTGAACAGTTTTGGTCATACTATTGTCATCTGGTCAGGCCCTGTGAACTTTCAGGCCATAGTGATTTTCACTTGTTTAAAGATGGGATTAAACCTATGTGGGAGGTAGTATTAATGTTACGTGATCATCATTGTCTTTTGATATACTGAATGTTTTCAACAGGATGATGCCAATCGCTGTGGTGGCAAATGGATAGTGCGTCTTCGTAAAGGTTTGGCTTCACGTTGTTGGGAGAACTTAATATTAGCAATGTTAGGTGAACAGTTCATGGTAGGCGACGAAATTTGTGGGGCCGTGATCTCGATTCGATTTGCCGTAGGTGAAACTTGCCATGTGCTTAAATTCACATGGTGATGGTTTTGTTTTGTTTTGTTTCTTTTTTCACTTCTAGGAGGATATAATCTCTGTTTGGAACCGGATTGCCAGCGATCAAGCCACCACCAATCGAATTCGCGACACCTTACGCCGAGTGTTGAACCTTCCACCGAACACTATACTTGAATACAAGAACCACACCGATTCTCTCAAGTATGGAATGGTGGCTTCACCATTCAAATGAGGGTTGATAATCTTTTTTCTTTTCTTCCTCTCTCTACCTCTTCTCCCTTCAAACTCCAGGGACAATTCCAGTTTCAGGAATACCGACGTCTTTGTTCGATAACGACACCATGTTTTACATCTCAAGCGGAATATAAATAAGTTGACCTGACCATGGTGTTCATTACAAATACTTAACGTCTTTAGAATTATTAGTCATTCATTCAGAAACTTCTCTGCATTAGCACTGGTTATTTATGCAAGTGAGTTCGTCTGATATTTCAGACTGAAGTTAAACAAAAGAAAGCAAAGTGTAATGCTGAATTACCGTTATATTAGCACTTTAACTGAAGTGAATTGGAATAGAATTGCCGTTAGAAAGTTGCGAAAAAACATTTCTTTACATTCCTTTCTTGGCATCATCGATTTGAATTTTTTAAATATTTATATTATATAATATACTTATATTTCTAGATTTAATGAATAAAAAGTTTTGACACTTCAACTTGAAATAAGGACCTGAGAAGCATAGCAACTTACAGATGTAGGGATCGGTCAGATTTGGCTCTATTCTGGGTCCCGCCATGAGAAAAGCTGTTTGGGTGAATAATGGGGGACAACTTCGTCCCTCCAGGACAGGGTGGTACAAAAACCTTAGGTTACTCTGAAAGCCCAAACGCCATTTTAAAAGATGATGGCTCTTTTGATTTAAGGTAAAAATTGCGGCATTTGAGTAGAATCAATCCTAATTCGGGCGAAAAACTCGATCGAGTATAGTCTTGCATATATCGATTGGTTCCAATCGGGGTTTTAACCTGATTACGTACTCCAATTGTGTTGGTGGCGCAAATATTTACACTCCAAGCACCGAAGTGCGATCTACGATTGGCAAAGCAGCTCTCGATTTGCTAGGGACCAATTCCTAAACAGGTGTATTAAGGGAAATTAAATCTTTCTACTGAAATATAACTGTCGATTGAATTTTTTATTATGCATCCAAAACTCCTTTACCTTCGGTTAAGTTAGTTAGTAGTCATTTCTTTTTTTCAAATAGGGTGAAAGCGCCAATTCGGACACGGCAGATTTGTGCTAATTCTTGAATAAAAAAATGCAATTTTTTTTTCGTGTTCTTATTGCAGGGGCAAAGAAGGTTTAATAAGAAGTCTAATGGGCGAAATTGAAAGTAAAACGGAAATGCGTAATTTATTTTAAATAAACTTAAAAAACCTTGTAACACTCGTGAAAATGCTAGGTAAAACGTAGAACTTTTTCTTGCAGATGAACTGTCTAGATTGTGTACTAGATTCCAAGCCAACTCTTCGATGGCTATCCATAGAAAAATGCCGAACCTCGGTGTAGGATGCTCCTCGTGTATCGACTGCATATTACAATGCTTCCCGGGAACATAGTGCTGGACATCCGAGGGACGTCCAGACAGGCGTGAAAAGGCATGCCTTCTCAGCTATATAAAAATGCTATAGTTTTCAACTAAAATTATCCAAAAAAAACCTGCAACCTACCAAATGGGAAATAAGATTAGCGCTAAAGAGCACACTCACGAACGCAGACTGGAGACATTCCTGGCCTAATACAATGAAGCGTTTTCGTTGTTTCTTAGATTGTAAATTGCTGTGACTATCACAAAAACACTTTCGGTGAACGTTTGACACTGCTTCCACTGAACTATGTGAAAAGAAAAAATTTGACAAGATTCACAAGAGTGATAGGCCTATTACAAAATAGACGGAAGCAGTAACAATGTTTTTATTTGGTCTTAGTGTTCATTTTTAGTGCATTACAGCTTTTATTCCCTGATCTGATTGGCTTTTGGCATGGAAAGCATTAATCGTAAGGCTTATCTTTTCTATTGTACCCTGTTCCCACCTGAACTAAAACCTATTTATTGCTGGAATTTTATTCAATTACTAGTAACGTTGGGCCCGTCCAGGGCCGGGGGATAGGTGGCGCTAGCGTATTTTAACGCTATTTTTCAGAAAATCGACCCTCGCCTATTCGCCCATCTACTCTTAATTCGTTTTACAAATCAAGAATTCCCCTTTCTTGCCCGTCAACCCACTCACTTTCTGCCCGTCCATCCCCTCAATATCTCGGCCCGCCAAGAAACCAGCTGAAGTTGCCCGTCGACTCCCTCTCTGTCCGTCAAACCACCCTCTGCCCGTCAACCCACTCTCTGCCCGTTAACCCACTCTCTGCCCGTCAACCCATTTTCTAATAGTAAAACCACTCTCTGCCCGTCAGCCCACTATCTGTCCGCGTGCTGTAGGAGCACATCTACCTTTTTTGTCATTTGCCCATCGTTTTATCAGTCTCCACCCGTCAAAACACCCGCTATAGTTGTCCGTCCACCCACTTTTTGCTTTTGTCCGTCAAGAAACCCGCTGTTGTAGCCCGTCGACTCCCTATCTGTCTGCCGGCCCACTCTCTGCCCGTCGGCCCGCAAAACAGCATCGATATTTTGTTTGCACTTCTCCGTCTTTTGTTGCAATTTCTGCTCGTCAAAATCCCCGCTTTATTTGCCCGTCCATCTACTCTTCGCCTCTGCCCGTCTTCCATCCCACAGTTTTTGCCCGTCACGCCACTCTTATTTCCTATTTAATGCACCCGCTATCCCTGCCCTTTGGCTTACCTACTGTAGCGCCCACTCGTTTTAAGCCAAGCCCGTAGACTAAAAAATTGCCCAAAGCCGCATTTCCACCCACAGTTTAGTTTTCCAAATCCCCATTCCACCAATTCACTGTAGCAGAGGCCGGTTAAGGCGCCAGCCAATCACAGCAGCCGGCGGCGGTTTTGACGCCAGCCAATCAGAACAAATGCACAGCGTGACGGACACAGGCTCCTCCTCTTTTCCTTGTTTTTTTATATAGTACAGACTAGTAACGTTGGGCCCGTCCAGGGCCGGGGTATAGGTGGCGATAGCGTATCCTTACGCTGTTTCCGAGAAAATGATTCCACTCCGTTTTTTCGCCGTCTACTTCTAATTTTTTTCGCAATCAAGGGTTCCCCTGTCTTACCCGCCAACCCACTCATTGATTTTGCCCGTCCACCCCCTCACTTTCTCTGCCCGTCAAGATACCAGCTGAAGTTGCCCGTCGACCCCCTCTCTGTCCGTCAAACCACCCTCTGCCCGTCAACCCACTCTCTGCCCGTTAACCCTCTCTCTGCCCGTCAACTCACTATCTGCCCGCCAAAACGCCTGCTTTAGAGGTCCACCTAAATTTTTTTCCATTTGCCCGTCCTTTTGTCCAGTCGCCGCCCGTCAAACGCCCGCTATAATTGGCCCTTCACTCACTTTTTTCCTCTGCCCGCCTTCCCTCGTAAAGTCTCTGCCCGTCAACCCACTTTGCCCACCAAGAAATTCACTGCTGTTGCCCGTCGACCCACTCTCTGCCCGTCGGCCCACTCTCGGCCCGTCGACCCACTCTCGGCCCGTCGGCCCCCTCACTGCCCGTCGGCCCCCTCTCTGCCCGTTGACCCACTCGCTGCCTGTCGACCCACTCGCTGCCCGTCGATCTACTCGCTGTCCGTCGACTCCCTCGCTGCCCGTCGGCGCCCATTCTGCCCGTCGGCCCCCTCACTGCCCGTTTGCCCTCTCTCTTCCAATCGACCCTCTCGCTGCCGTGGGCCCCTTCTCTACTCGTCGACTCACACGCTGCCCGTCACCCCACTCGCTGCCCGTCGACCCCTATTCTGCCCGTCACCTCACTCGCTGCCCGCCAAAACGACTACTATAGTGGCCCATTGACCTTTTCATTTGCTTTTGCCCGTCTTTCCCTCACAGTCTCAGCCCAGAAAACGCCCGCTGTAGTTGCCGTCCATCCACTTTTTCCCTCTGCTCGTCTTTTCTCGAATAGTCTCTGCCCGTCAACCCCCCTTGCCCACCAAAAAACCCGCTGAAGTTGCCCGTCTCCAACCGTACAGTCTCTGCCCGTCCGCTTACCTATTGCAGCGCCCACCCGTTTAAACCAAGCCCGTAGACTAAAAAATTGCATTTATCCGTCCTATTGTACAGTCTCTGCCCGTCAAAATACCCGCTTTAGTTGCCTGTCCACTTATTTCTTGCCTCTGTCCTTCAACCCACTTTGCTTCACAACAAACCCGCCGTTGTTGCCCGTCGACCCCCTCTCTGCACGCGAAAACGCCTGCCGTAGTGGCCAATAAAAATAATAAATAAAACTAATAAAATTAATAAAATTAATTAGAATAATAATAATAAAACGCCCTGCCCGTCAGCTTACGTGTCGTTGACCGCCAAGCCCGTAGACTGGAAAATTACCCGATTCCGCAATTTTACCCGCAGTTTAGTTTTCCACAACCCCATCCCACCAAGCAGACGGCGGATTTGGCGCCAGCCAATCACAACAAATGCACAGCGTGACAGGCTCCACCTCCAATTTCCTTGTTGTTTTATAGAGTATAGACTAGTAATGCTGGGCCCGTCCAGGGCCGGGGTATAGTTGGCGCTAGCGTATCCTTACGCTGTTTCCGAGAAAATGATTCCACTCCATTTTTTCGCCGTCTACTTTTAATTTTTTTTCGCAATGAAGGGTTCCCCTGTCTTACCCGCCAACCCACTCATTGATTTTGCCCGTCCACCCCCTCACTTTCTCTGCCCGTCAAGATACCAGCTGAAGCTGCCCGTCGACTCCCTCTCTGTCCGTCAAACCACTCGCTGCCCGTCGGCCCCTTCTTTGCTCGTTGATCCACTCGCTTCCCGTCAACCCTCTCACTGCCTGTTGGCCCCCAAACTGCCCGTCGACCCACTCGCTGCCCGTCGACCCTCTCACTGCCCGTCGGCCCCCTAACTGCCCGTCGACCCACTCGCTGCCCACTAGCTAAAAATCGGTCGGACGGTGTTAGGCCATTTCGGGCAATTCCCAACCAACCAAAATAAATCTATATTTAGCCAACGTGCCGAGACATGTCTTCGTTATTTATTATATTCTTAACGGAGTTTTAAAACTAGCTTAGTAAATGAAGGCTTTTAAGTAACAAGGTCTAAGGTATAAGATTGTAGTCTATTCGAGAAAGGAAGGCAAGAAAGGGCTTCGCTAGACGATTCGTTACATCGCTCCCCGTCATACCAGATTGCGTCCCGCAATCCAAAAGAAATTCAGGGCTCTCTCGGGCGGTTATTTTGGGGTCGGTAAATTGCTGTAGCAGGAGGGCGAGCGGGTTTACAACCATATTTCCGTATTAAGCCACAAAATCCGAGGGCATAGCAGCCACGAGCGAGTAGGAGGAACCCACACGGCACATCTCCTTCCTGGGAACCTCCTTGAAGGGAAATAATCAGCCCGTGTTCTGACTTTTACCTTTAACAAATTGAAGTTGAAGAATTGAAACACACGGGAGGCACTGGTGATACTCGTTGTTAGCTGTAGGAGATGTATTTCGCGACTGAATGCCCCTTGCCCTCTCTTCCGAGACGGCCAATAGGCCTAGGGCGGGGCTTACATACAAGAAATGTACAATGGTGGCCCTCTATCGAGGACCACCCAATTCAAAAGTGCTAAAACGGCTGGGCAGCCTCGTGCGGCGTCCAGACCGCGTCGTCTGCTGTTGGGAATCTAATATATTCCCAACACACTCCCCACCAGAGCCCGTGCTCCACGGCTCGCTCTCTTCGACCGGGCTGGCGGCTGACACGGATGGAGTTGTGTCTTCTTCCGGCTCCATTTCCGGCGCGGGTAGTACTTCAACGTCGTCGGGCTGGTCCTCGCGTAATTCCAGGGGGTGTAGGGACTGAATCGCTCGGTTAATCAAGTTCCCGTTAGGGGTCTTGACCGTTACCGATCGAATCAGCCCGTCTCGGCTGGAAATGAGCTCCTTCACTACACCGACTGTCCACATAAGTCGCTTCGTGTTGTCATCGTGGATGATGACAACTTCGCCTACTCGGATCTTGCGTCCAGGCCCTCCTTTGCAGTGAAAATTGTCTACTTGGAGCAAGTAGTCATTCACGAATCGCTCGCAAGTGTCCTTGACGTAGTCTCTGCGTAGGCGGTCCATTTCAATGAGTCGCGCGTTGGTTGGGTCGGGAGTCAGTAGGTTAATTGCTGGCTCCGGCGGAGTGCAATTAGATCGTCTGTTGTTCAGAAATTGTTTCGGAGTGATGGGAAGTGGATCATCACTCCCCTCTGCCACGTAGGTGAGTGGCCTTGCGTTCACTACGCTTTCTGTCTCGATCAAACTGACTTCCAACTCGTCGTATTCTAGACACGCACGGCCATTGGAACGCCGTAGTAGGTCTTTCATTGTCCTAACCATGCGTTCCCAGAAGCCTCCCCACCATGGGGCTAGGCTGGCGGAGAAGATCCACTCGGTTTTTCGCATGGCTAGGAGGTCATGGATCGCTGGATCGGATCTCAAGACCTTTAAGTGTTTGGAAACGCACCTAAATGTTTGTGCGTTATCCGAATACATGACAGACACGTTACCTCTCCTAGCTGAAAATCTTCTGAAGGCTAGGAGAAAGTCACGTGCTGACATGGTTTTGGTCAACTCCAGGTGGACGGCCCTAGTCACCGCACAGGTGAATAGGCAGGCATAACTTTTGGGTTGCTTGATTGTACCCTTTTTCTTCTTGCCTGAGTCGTCCGGTTGGAGGTTTTCTTTTTCCTCCGTTTGTTCCATGGCTGGAGGCTCGGCTGGAGTCTCCACACTTGGATCATCCGTTTGTGGGGGATCCACGGAGGTCGTAAGTTCCGCTTGCTTGCGTTTCTTACGTGATATTGGGTGTTTGTAATACAATGGCCCTGCGAAATCCACACCCGTGATTTCGAAGGCTTTCGCTTGTTTCAAGCGATTCAGTGGTAGAGGTGCAGCTACTTCAGTAAATGGTGGTGAAGTTAGCCGTTGGCACTTGACGCAGGCATGCCAAACAGATTTGGTCTGCTGACGCCCTTTGATAATCCAAAAACGTTCCCTTAGATCGGAGAGGGTAGTTTTCACTCCGGCGTGTTTAAGTGAGACGTGCCTGTCTGCGATGAGCAATTTGACAACTGGGTGGTGAGTGGGCAGCAGTATGGCAGGTTCAATGTCCCTGTCTCTTAGTGCCAATTCGACCCTTCCGGTCACTCTGATCAGCTTGTCTCTTTCATCCCACACGGGTCGGAGTTTGGCAATTTTCTCCTTGTGGTGTGGTTGCCTTCCCTCTTGTAGGTCTTGGAACGTCTTTGGAAATGCTTCTTTTTGGAGCTGCCTGTAGATCAGTAGCTCCGCCTTCGTCAGTTCCTCTACTGTCAGATGGTCTACCAGTATTTCCTTTTCGTCTCCTATCTTGATTGGAGTTCTGATTTGCGTTCTGTTGATGGGGCGATTCTTGTGGAGGAACCTAAGCATCCAGGCGGTTCGTCGAAGTAGTCGATTCCATGATGGAATTCGTTCCAGCTGCCATTCCATTGGGGTAGCTGGTTCCACGGTAACCACCGACATGATGACGGTTTTTCCTTTGGCTTCCGCTTCGATCTTTTCGTGGATGCTTGTTTCTCCTGCATCGGGTGTTGAATCCGGCCATTCTCTTTCTTCTTTAAGCCATGGTGGACCATTCCACCATAGCTCGGAGTGTACCAGCGCTGACGCTGGCGCTCCCCGCGAGGCAAGATCCGCAGGATTGTGTATGCCCGGGCAGTGCCGCCACCAACTCACTCCAGACAGCTTTCTGATAGCTTCCACTTGGTTCCTAACAAATGGTTTCCATCTGTTAGGATCTCCTCTGATCCACCCAAGTGCTACCAAAGAGTCTGTCCAAAATATGGTTCGCCATGACTCTGTGTGAAGAAAATTTTTCAGTTTTTCTCCTAGCCTTGCGGCTAGAAGCGAGCCTAATAACTCCAGTCGAGGTAGGGTAACTTTTTTCTTTGGGAGAGGTGCCACTTTCGTTTTACTGGCTAGAAAGTGAATGCTGGTTTCGTTGTTTTTTGTTTGGAGCCTTGCGTAAGCAACGGCTCCATACGCCGCCTCAGAAGCATCCCCGAAGACGTGAATTTCTGCTGATTGTATGACACTTTTCGAGTGGCCTATCCAGCGGGGGATTTTCAATTTGGCGAACTCGTTCAACCCAGTCATAGCAGTTATCCATGTTTGTGCAATTTCCGGCGGCGCTTCGACGTCCCAGTCAATTTCTGCTTCCCAAAGCTTCTGGTAGATGATTTTTAGCAGGAGTGTAGTGGGTGCTAAGAACCCAATGGGATCAAACACTCTTGCCGATATCCGTAGGATATTTCTTTTGGTGACAAGGTCCCCCAATTCTGTTGCGGCTTCAATGATGGGCGCGGGGTCGAATTGGAATGTGTCGGATTCGGTGTCCCACCGAATGCCTAGGACCTTTGGTTGGCCCTCTTCCAGTTTCTGAGTGAAGATTTTGACAATGGGGTTGATAAGCCCCTTCTCACTGAGAAATTTGCGAAGTGTTTTGTCGTTTGTCACTCAGCTTCGCATGTTGAGTTTAGCCTCCTGGAAGATGGCCTTTGTTTCCTGAATCCTGTTTTTGGCTGTGGGAATGCTGTCGGCGCCACCTAGGTAGTCGTCGACGTAAATTTGTTCTTTTAGTTGCTTCACTGTAGTGGAGTACAGTGGCTCCATTCCATCCAAATGCTTGTTGAGGGTAACTCTAAGCAAGAATGGGCTGGAACTGAGTCCAAATGGAACTCGCTTCCATTTGTAAGCAACTAAAGGGGAGCCAGGTGATTCTGGCTCCGTTACCCACAGGAATCGTACTGCTTCTGAGTCTTCAGGATGCAGGGCGATGTTTAAAAAAGCATTTTCAATATCTGCTATCCATGCGATCCGATTTAATCGGAATCGCATTAGAACGGCTAGCAGGTCAGGATTCAGGTTCGGACCGGTTTCTAGGACGTCGTTGAGGCTTGGTCCAAATTTGGACTTAGCCGCTCCATCAAAGACCGGTCGGATTTTCGTGGTTGTTTTATCCTGTCGTATGACAGGATGATGTGGCAGATAAGTGTGGAGTCCATCGTAGTTTAGGTCTGCCTTTTCTACGAAGTTTTGGACTCTGAGTTGCTCGATCTCCTGGTGGTAAGCCGATAGAAGCGCTGGCGTTTTCTTGAGTCTGTTTAAAAGACTCTCCAGTCTTCCTTTAGCCATCAGGAAATTTTTCTCCAACCTCCACTTATCCGTTTTCCATGGGATTGGGGTGCAGTATCGCCCATCTTCTTGACGGGTGATTTTGTCTCCAAAGGAGCCAAGAGGATCGTCTGGCTCCACTGCATCACAATCGTCTAAAATGGCAAAGTGTTCTAGCTTCCAAAACAAGGATAGGTCAAAGTCCGTCTGCCGCTTTAATTCTTCTTTTACAATCTTCTTTTTTTCTTTTTTAATAATGGAGTTCTCTATGGAAATTTCTTCTATAGAGGTCGGGTGGGGAGATGAAGATTCCTTTTTCTCCTTTACATCCGGCGTTTTCTCCTTTTCTTCTGGAAGAGTTGTAAAAGTGTAGTTTGAATTAAGGCAGGCGGCTGCATATGAAGCTACTGATTGGGCTGAGAAACTACTGCATTGCAGCATTTGCTGGATCAATGCTTTGCCTTTTTTCGAATTTTTTTCTTTAGAAGGTCCAACTATCATCCGCCCAAGTTTTGTGTTGTAGGCCCTTAGGCCACACGGGCTTTGGATAGCTGCTTCATTAGGGATGATTTCAAACATCTGGTCGACTCCGATTAAAATCCCGACATCTTTTTCCTGGCTGTTTGTCTCGAACCTGTCGTCAGCCATTCTTTCGTTGTCCAGCCACAATTTTTGTGCGAATGTTGTGTGGGCATATGGACCAGTGTCTCCAATGTAGTCCGTTTCTAGTGCTGTAATTTTGACGAGTGGGGCACCATGCCAAGTGCCCCTAAATGTCAGCTCGACTGAATTGGTCTTCTTCACTGGATTTGGTTTTCGTTGCTTGAAAACTCTGGTACCGATGTTTTCCACTGCTACCACTTTAAGATCCAACAATTTTGATATAGATCTTGTGACCCAAGATCTATGGCTACCGTCGTCTATAAATAAAATGGCTCTTGTTTGTTTGCCATTTGGGCCTACTACATTTACTGTGGCTGTCTTCACCACGAGATTGCCTGGGGTGTTTGCGCTTGCAGCAGACGCCGTAACATTTGTGATGGCGCTGTTGCCATTAACAGTTTGGTGCGCAAAACGTGTTTGCTTTTTGTCGCAGAGAGCCGTGTGATGAATGGCTTGGCAATGTTTGCAAGTGTAGTTTGTGGTGCAGTTCAGAGTTTCGTGGTTTGCACTGAAGCATCTGACGCACCTTTTCAGCTTGGCGATGATGGCCTTTTTTTCTTTTAGGTTCACTGGACAAACCGTGGGGTAGTGAACTTCCCCGCAGAAAATGCATGGTCTTGTGCATTCTCGCATGATAAAATTGTCCTGTCTCCTAAAAGGTGTGTTTGACGGTGGCACAAATTGTCTGGAGTTTTTGCTGGTGTGTGGAGCTGGTTGTGATCTGGCTCCAATCGCCAGCTGTGATGCTGTGGCAGCGTGTATTGGTTTCGCTGGACTTGGCGATGTTGACTGTTGTGGCGTTTTTGTGGTTTCCGATTTCCATCGGCTGTACCTCTCCGCTGCGTCAACTTCATTCCTGATGAAATTCAGTAGGGATGCGATGTCTGTGATGTCGTTTTCTTCAGAGCTCGACCACTCTTTCTGCAATTCTGCAGGAAGCAATTTCATTAGTTTTGTGCCAAGGAGTCCTCCAAATGATTCTTTTCGAACCCCGAGGGTTTCCAAGGCGTTAATATGAGACTGGACTGTGAGCTGCAATTTTCTCAGCGCCGATACGTCTGCCATTGTCTTGACAGGAGCTAGGTTGTCAAACTTGCATAAATGAGTTTGAATAAGAGCCTTTGGTTTAGCGTAGACTCTTTTTAGCTCTGCTATGGCTACGTTGTAGTTTGCTGCGGTGAGTTCCAGATTTTCAACGCACAAGTACGCTTCCCCTTTTAAATATTCTTTTAAGTAGTCGAATTTTTGGACATCCGACATTGTAGACGAGTGAATGGAGGCATTAAAGCTCTCCCAGAATGATGTCCACTCAAGAATATCTCCTTTAAAATGCTTGATTTGTCTTTGGGGAAGACGTGTAGCATGTTGAATTGGAGCTGCTGCTGCTGCTACTTGAACTGGTGCCTGGTTTTGCGCCATGAGTTGTTGAATTTGTAAGGCGTGGGCTTGCTGTTGTTGGAGGATTTGGGTTGCGAAGAGCTGCTGCTGTTGAGTAAGCAGGTCTTGAAGCAATCGGTTTCTGTCCTCCTCGATTTGGCGCTGTTCTTTTCTCTGCAGCTCTTGAAATTCCGAGTCTTGTTGTCTTTTGTACTCGTCTCGTTTGTTTTTAACGAAGGCGAGTATGCTGCTCATTTCTTCTTCTACTTCAGCTACTGTGGAGTAGTCTTGCTCGATTTGCTCCTCGGTAGCGTTCGTATTCTGCAAGGCCCAGCGTACTTGGTCACTTGCTTTAATAAATTTCTGGTAACGTTGCTTCAGGAGTTCTGTATCCGTGGCAATATCGTTATCCAGTTCCGCCGTCATCGTGAGATCCTTGTATCTCTTGATCTTCTCCATTGTCCTCGTGAGGTGGCCTTTCAGGCCCGCTCGTGTTGCTGCAACTGATCGTGACATTTTTTGTTTTGCTGGAATTGGAAAGTTGATTCTTCTTTACAATCCTCAGCGGGGTTCACTCCTGGATTTCCCTTGAAGGAGTGAGGAAAAAAAAAGAAAAAAGGAAAACTTGGAAAAAGTTTTACTTTTAGTGCTTCCACTAAATTGTGCGTGAAATGGAAAGGGAGCAGCGCTGACGCAGTGCTCCAATCAGTGGGCGTATTTTTTGAACTCCACTGGTTGAGGTTTCTCCTCCTTGCTATGTAACACAATCTTTTGAAAAAGTGGAAGCTTAAATTTGTTGCTCTTAGTTAGCTTTCGGTAACTTCGAGCGAATAAACCGACCTTGTTGTCAGTAAAAAAATAAAAAATGTCAAGATTTGATAAGTTGCTAGCACGATGCTCAATGGGTAGGAGTGGGAAAGGACTATTTTCCGATGAGTTGGAAAATAAGGTTGCTTATTTGGCCGTTAGGCTACATAAGCTTTCAGTTTAGAAGAAATGAGAAGAAATAGAAAAAGTTTTACCATCCTTTGGTTTTTGACCGCTAGATGGTGTTTGTGTTCAGTTTCTGAACAAAAATCGAAAAAAAATGAAAATAATAGAGAAGTCTGTTTTTCTGACCGCTAGACGGAGCGGGCCTCCAGTTTTTGAGAAAAAAGGAAAAAGAATTTTGAATTTTTGAATTTCTGGGGAGAAATTTCTTAATTTGACCGCTAGATGGCTCGAGCGTTCAGTTTTAAGAAAAAGGAAAAGAACTTTGAAATTTTTTGAATTTTTTGGATTTTTAGTTTGCTTACGACCGCCAGATGGCGTAAGCTTGCAGTTCTGAAAAGAAATAAGTTTTTTTTTTTTTTTTTTTTTTTGAAAAGTTAGAGAGTTAAGGTTTGTAATTTTGAGCGCTAGATGGCGCTAGTTTTCTAAAGGAAGAAAAAAAAAGGGAATAATTAGTGGGAGTTTAGGTTTTTAGCCCAAATCCAAAAAAAATGTAAGAAAGTTTTTTTTTTTGTTTTTTTTTGTGGAGTACGGTTGAGCCGTTTTCTCCTAGCTGAAGTAAGTGAAAAGGGAAGGTTAGTGATCAATTATTTTATTGCAACATGGGGAATTACAATTTGGTGTAGAGATCAATTAGGTCCGTTGGATCGGCTTCAATCTGCAGGATGTCTTCTTCTGTTTCAGCTGTGCGCTCCACTAATCTTATTGGTTCCAACACTGGGGTTGGATCTTGAATTGGAGTTTCCAATGGATTCTCCTTTTGGGGTTCGATTGGTCGATCACCTCCGCTGGCTCCTGCTCCGACTTGGGGCTCCTCACTCTGGTTAATAAGAGTGGGGAGTCGCCACCCACGTAAGCGAAAAAGAATTGCTCTTGCTGCAATTGTTTGGGAACTGGTCAACCCACTTGGAGTTGGTTCAGCTGCGGCTCCCTCCTCCTTCTCCTCCCCCTGGTTTATTGGGCGGTACCTGATGTCCCCGCAAAATTTCGGCTCGAGAGCTTCCTTGATGGTTGCCAAGGGCATGTGATGAATGGCAATTGGAAGTATGGAGGCAGCTCCTCTGATTTCGGGTTCGGCTGCTGCAAGGCGGTTGAAGATGCTAATTTGCCGCCGTCCTTCCGGGGTGTTTCTAAATCGCCTCGGCTGTTGTGGACCTGTCCACGGCCTCTCCAGACCCTCGGCCCTCCTCTTCGCCCTCTTGATTTTCTCGGCGTCGCGAATTTTTGAGGTGGTGTTGGAGACCTTACAGGTGCTCCGCTAAAGCGGAGAAGAAAAGAGTAGTAGTGGAGGATATAAATATCCTCCAAAGGGAGGGTATTCCAAAAAAGGTAAAAAAGGAAAAATTTGGACCCCTAAATGTGAAGCAACAAGGATGGCCGCTACACGCAGCAAGGCGAAATAGTGTATTTGAAAATTGAAAAAGGAAAAAAATTTTGGAGGCGGAGTCCCCAATGGCCGCCGACCACGCGACCGAAATTGCAAAAAGCAAAAAAAAATTTTTTCCCCACCCTACTTAGCCCTAACTTTACTTGAAGTAAATGGGAAGGGAGATGAAAAGGAAGGCAAAGCAAAACGTTTCTCAAAGGGAGAACGAGAAGAGAGAAAAAAAAAATTTACCAAAAAATTCAAAATCAGAAAAAAAAGGGACGACCAAATTAATGGCCGCCAACCACGTGTTTGCCCTAACAGTTGAAAGGCAAAAGGGAAAAAAAAGGGTGCCTACACACTCAACACGTGGTGAAAAAAGAAAAAAGTTTCACACGTGGCTCAACGAGTGGTAAAAGGCAAAAAAAAGGAAAAAAATTTCACGAGTCTTAACTAATCGCGTGGTGAAACAGCAAAAAAAGGTTTCACACGCTTAGGGTAACACGTGTTCAAAAAAAGGGAAAATTCCCACGCGGTGTCTAGGTACTAAAAGAGGTGAGCCCAGAAAAACTCCCCCACAGAACACAACAAGTAAATACTTAAAGTAAGAAATTTTAACTTAAATTAAGAATACTTAAACGGTTACGAAGGACCATGAAGGGAAATAATCAGCCCGTGTTCTGACTTTTACCTTTAACAAATTGAAGTTGAAGAATTGAAACACACGGGAGGCACTGGTGATACTCGTTGTTAGCTGTAGGAGATGTATTTCGCGACTGAATGCCCCTTGCCCTCTCTTCCGAGACGGCCAATAGGCCTAGGGCGGGGCTTACATACAAGAAATGTACAATGGTGGCCCTCTATCGAGGACCACCCAATTCAAAAGTGCTAAAACGGCTGGGCAGCCTCGTGCGGCGTCCAGACCGCGTCGTCTGCTGTTGGGAATCTAATATATTCCCAACACTCCTAAAAGGCTCTTAGCCTCCCCATGCGCATCAATCATACCGTTGAGAAGTACAGAGGAGGGCCACAAGAGGCTGGAAAATTGTGGAGAAACATGCCAATATTTTCAATTCAAGAAATTGTTTAGGAGAACCCTCCATGAAAGTGAAGGCTCGTGAGTTTTAAAGTAACACAAAAACATTTGGCTCAAGTAGAATTGTTAGATAAAGTAAATTTTGGGGTTTACCATTTCAAATTAGAATTAAAAATTTGAAATTTAGAATTAGGTAACGATAGTAGTATGAAATAGTAAAAAATTTATGCAATTGGAAAAGTTTTTTATGACCACTATAAAGTGCAATATAAGTAATAAATATTTCTGATTTTACTCTAATAGTATTTTGTTAAATTAACTCTATCAAATATAATATAGTTCATGTTGTGCTGTAATTTTAATTAAAATAGCATAAGAAAAAAAAGTTTTGTGAACCATTTAAGTAATGAATAAACACCATCGGTAATTTAAAAAGGAAAATGAATATAAGCCGACGCTTTTACGCATTATGTTGCTTACTGGATTGGAGGCTAATTGTTCCAATTGAAACAATTTTAGAAAATAGGACTAACTCTAAATAGAAATAGGACTAATGCCTTGGAAAAATAGAACTGACCTAAAATATTTAAAAAGTCATTCCTATTTCACTGCAAATCCCAAAAAAGATAAAGTTTTTGAAATTGATATACAATTTCCAATATTCTGTTGTCGTTTAATATTCATTTTATGTGTTAATTACATTCAATTCCTATAAAACTTATATAAAGCCGCTGGGTATATCGAAGACATATGTTACACAATTTTTTCATCATGGGAGGTTCTAGGTACTAGCTGAGGAGGATGTAAGAGGGACTGAAGAGCCTGTCAGGCAGCTACCAGGCGGCGAAATAGAAGGTTCTAAGAGGAATTTAGGATGGTAATGGGGTAGACTGAGGAGGAAAGTAGGCAGTTCTGCAGAGGTACTGAGGAGCCCGTCTTGCCGTGTGGGAAGGCAGCGATAAGTAGAATGATAAACGAGTAGACTTTAAAGTTCTCGAACCAATTAGTGAAAGTACCGAGACCTGCTTTTTCGGCTGCTGAGATGACGATTGCCGATGTTCCTGTGTTTTGATTGGGTCTAGTCGCGGAATGTTCGTTCATGGCTGCTGTAATATATCATCTTTTTGCTCATAAGATAAGATGAGGAAACAAGGTGATTACACTTACCCTATTATTTCCATTATTTGATCAGCTTTAATATTTTTATAATACTATGAAGTAGATTACAAAATTTTCAATGAAGATTTTCCCTGCCTAGTTTCTATTCTGGTCACCGTCTCCAAACGACCAAATTTTTCTGTTTCTCTACATACCATATTACCCCGTTTCCATAAATAAGTCTAAAACTCTAAGTGGAACTGGGAAAACTGATAGAAAGGGTTGTTTTGTTTTGTATATTATGTGAATTAAACCTAGTAATAACCTAAACGAGACAGAAGAGGCAAAGAAGGTGGAGGAGGTGGTGGGGACTCCTGTTGTCGAATGTTTGTTTCCCTTTCGTGGCATTGCTAAGACTTCTTTTATTCCTTTCTGAATCTGTTGTCGAAATGTCTTCCATCTCTAAAGCCGATTTACATTACGCTTTTCTTCTTGGCATTATCTGAACAACGAATTATATTGAAAAAAAAATAATGAATGACCAACCATGAAATGAGTACTGTTACAACCCATGGGTCGTCGTTGCTTTCCAAAATAAGAAAATTCTCGGAATGAATCCTATACCCTATTATTGCCGAATCCAAATCATTGTGCGTAGCACATTCCATAAGGTAGAGCGTAAAACTGACAACATACTGTGTTAATTTTCGAATTTGAATGCAAGGCTTTAGGTGAATTTCATAAAATATCATATCATTTGGCATAAGAACATCGATAACTTTTTGTGATATATCAGTATCGTAATATTCAAGGCATACACCGATAATCAACATCACTACAGAAAAAGTATAATTGTTTCTCGCGCCATCGCATGCTCATATCATAAATAAAGACCACTGGTTCGTGGTGTGCTATGCTTTTAACCCTATCCCCCCGACACAGAAAAAGCAAAATCCTTACTCTGATTGTTGTGCCTCTTCGCCGAAGAAGGAAAAAACTACATGGTAAGGACGAAAATTGAATGAGTTCCGCGTGGCGTTTGGTGGGTGCTGGCAGTGATCGCCCGAATCAATTTTGATTCCAATCAATTTTGTTCGATTCTTACGATTTTTTATTTTCCCCAGAATTTGGTTTGATGTTTTAATTCTGATTGTATGCTTCTTTACGATCCGAGGTATGTCGTGGAATCTGCACTTTCGATGGTTTGGTGTATCGGCAACCTTAATGTCGACGTCGGAACAGGACTATTCCTTTCAGGACTCCAGTGATGACAGGCGGATTATTTGCAATTGGCAGAGATTATTTTTGAAAAGATTGGATCATATGACGACCAGATGGATATTTGGGGTGGCGAAAACATTGAAATGTCTTTACGAATTTGGCAGTGTGGTGGTCAAGCAGAAACATCGCCATGTCGCTCACGTATTCCAGAAATCGAGTCCTTACATCTTTTCCAGGTGGAGTGAATCAAATCCTCTATTCAAATCTTGCTCGAGCTGCGCTAGTATGGATGGACGAATGGAAAGAATTCTTTTTCAAAATGAACCCTGCAGCCAACCGCCTTCGTGATGCCCAGTCCATCCGGTCACGCCTTCCATTGCGTGATACAGTACCTACACAAAGTTTCCGGACAGCCGAGAGCGGCTTACGGAAAAACCGCTTTTTGTAGAATTCGCAGAAAATACAATAATTGTCTCATGTGGATGATTCTTCGAATGAATTTCTTCGCAAATAAAAGTTTTATACAGGTTTTTTTTACGAATTTTTAATTTTTTAACGGCAAATTTTTATTCTTAAAAAATTTGCGCTATCTTCCCAATCCGCATAGTAGCGATTTTCCTATTTATCTACTTTTTAAATCGGAGCAGAAAATATTCAAGGTCTCTACGGCGGCAGCAGTAGCCACTATAGGCTCTAAAAGATATTTTCCCCTCCGACTTATTATGTAGATAAGTAGGAAAATATTAGATTATAGTTTAAACGATGCTCTTTTTTTTAAGCCCAAAAAACGCCCTCGTAGCCCTATTATCGCCGTGTACATGAGATCCAAAGTAGCCCCATTTACTACAGGCCCTCTTGACTGTCCGGAAAGTTAATCGCCCGATTTAAAAGGGCCCTACCCGTGAATTAAAGATTCGTAAAAAAAACCCTTATAAAACTTTTCTTTGCGAACAAATTCATTTGAAGAATCATCTACATCAGACTATTGTATTTTCTGCGAATTCTACGAAAAGCGGTTTTTCCATAAGCCGCCCTCGGCTGTCCGGAAACTTTGTGTAGGTACTGTAGGTTTAAATGCAATGATTTTAATTGGTAATTGAAGAACATTTGGTTTGAGAACTTTTCCCCTGCACCAGACAGATTTTTCGGAAAGGTCATTCATAAAGCAACTGGCAAATGTTTAGAGCGATCACTTGTCGGTAGAGGTGTATTCCAACCTGCTGGACGGCTTAAGCTCGTTCCATGCGTTACGCATTGGTTTGATGCACATTTGTGGGTTGCCATATGGAATAATACCAAGAAACATAGTCGCACGCATGTCGGTTATATTATGTCCAACGAATCGCTTTGTGTCGATGACTGAGACGGTGAAGCTCGTGCCATGGCGCGTTCTGGATTTAGCAAGCAATTATGGTACCATAATTTGAGAACCAAAGCCATTGTTAATAGCGATTCCGGCCGAATGTTTGTCCAGCTCGCGCCCGCCAGAAACTCCAGAAGATGTTTCCGTTCATAATTGCGATGGTTCGTAATAACAGTAGTGGATTCTACAATCGGAATATAGGAGTTGATGTGCTAAGACCCGCGCATGCTCAACAAATTCGCGTGCTCCTCCCAATGCCGCCTCACGTCCTGCCTTATGTCGCCTACATTAACAAATGTGAATTTGGTGTTAATTTTCCTTCGGTAAGGATAGAAGGTGATATCTAAACCCGTTCCATTCTTAAAACTGAGCCTCAGCTATTGCTTGAAGTCGAAGAGCGAGGGGAAAAAACTGAGCATTCTATGAACTCGATGGCGTTCTTCTCTACTTGGCTCTGCGAACGTGCCTCGTTCTTGCATGTGCTATTTCCTAGGTGACAAGTATTCTCAAAACCCAAAGTTGAGCAGTCATCAACAAAATCGGATATCGCAACGAAACTAAAGACTACGGAATACGGGTCGAAGGAGAAAGAACTAGACTTATCAACGACCTTAAATCTACGTCTCGTAAGATTTCTTTTCCATAGTGGACCAGTAGCCCGAACCAACAAGAAGCAGTCTTCTACTGCCCTCTCGACAACTGAAGCAAACTACATATCTACTTGTGAAGTTGCATAGGCTGTTGCCTGGCTGAGTTATCTACTTAAAGACTTCATCGGAACTCAAAGTCAACTTGTTGATATATTTACTCAACACAAGCTGAACTTAGCACAAATTTTTGATGAGGTGAGAAGGAGGATCAGTGTAGGCAAGCTATCTGATTAAGTCAACAAGGGTTTGAGGGAGAGTTTAGCCTCGGTATTTGTGTTTTTCCCTTTTTCCCTTTCGTCTGCTACTGTAAATTGTCAAGAGCTTCTGTCGCACACTTCTACTTATATATAATTGTTGCTGCAAGTGGTAAAGTTCTGTAGCGTATGTAATAGTTGTACAAGTTGTAATAGTTAGAACTGTGAGTTATTATTTGTAGTATTACTTGTAGGGTAGTTTCGGCAACACAATTGTTGTCGTTCTGAGACAGAAAAGCTTATCCAGGGTTTCTCCCATAAGTCGGCTATCCTTTTTCCTACCCAAAATTCCCAAACGAACCAAAAGGCATAAGTAGTCTCGTTCGTCCTTTCAAGGTAACAAATAACAGTATGGAGACGGTAACCTGAACAGGAATATTCTAGGAACTTTCTTCATTGAATACTTTCCAGTTTGTCTTTGTAACCCCCTTAATAGAATCATAAAATATTGTTAAAGCTGATCAAATAATACAAACAGTACGGTATCTTACATGGAAATAATATCTTGTTTCATTACCTTATCTTCTTACAGAACTAAAGATGATTAAAAACGGGTGCTTCTTATCAGAGGGACAGTTAAGAGAGTCTAAATACATAAATAAAAAGTCTGTAACAAATGGGTAGGTGTGTCGGGCTAAATTGAACGTAGGGGTAGGTAAATCGGATTTTTAAAAACGAAGGGGAAGGTTTGTCGGGCTCAACAAAACGAAGGGGTAGGTGTGTCGAACAGCTTTCAACAAAGGGTTAGGTATGTCGGTCTGTATTAATCGATGGGGTAGGTGTGTCGTCCGGCTTCCAAAGAAGAGGTAGGTATGTCGGACAGCTTTAATTGAAGGGGTTGGTGTGTTGTTCAATTTCCATCGAAGTGGTAGGTATGTCGGCCTGTGTTAATCGAAGGGGTAGCTGTGTCGATCAGTTTTAAACGAACGGGTAAGTATGTCTGTCTTAATAAAACAAAAAGGTACATATGATGGCTGTAATTGTAGTATATTTATAATGGGGTAGATGTGACGGGAGCGTCTTTTAATTTTTTAGTGGGTACATATGTCGGGGTAGCTTTGACGGAGGATGTTTTCCCTTTTTCTGCAGGGGTACGTATGTCGGGGTAGATTTGTCGTTTTTTGGGGTAATTCTGTCGAAACCTCTAGGTACTTCTGACGGAGGGTAGCACTGTCCTCATGCCTCTGCTATGTCCACTGTACGATTTGATTATACTTTAACGACACGATAAGGGCCTCGAAAATTCGATTTAAATTTCCGGTTGTCTCCTTTCTGCACGACCCGGACGTCTAGTAAGACTCTATCCCTCGGTTTATAATTAAATATCTTGGCCCTTTTGTTATATTGTTCTTTTTGTCGTTCTCTGGCTTTTTCATTTTCTTCCCGTGCCCGCTGGAAACTACATTTTAGTCTTTCTAACAGCGTGTCGACGTAGCCACCAGATAAGGGTCTGGCTTCGGGAACTGCTCCCAGAATTTTGTTGATGAGTATGTTGCAATCCCGACCGTGCATCATGTAGAAAGGTGACTCGTTGGTGGAGGAGTGAACGAATGCCCGGTACGCGAAACAGATTTCTCCCAATATGTCTTCCCAATTATGATGTTGCCCGTCTACGAGTTCTTTTCTTAGCCTAGTTGTGAGGGTCCGGTTTCCCCATTGCTTGCCGGGTTATATGCTGTAGTGAATCTTTGTTCGAAGTTGAGTTTTTTTGCAAAAGTATTTAAATAGACCGGAGGTAAAATTCGGTCCTCTATCTGAGACGATAGCTAGTGGGGACCCATGGATCAATACAACATTATTATACACGCATTCGGCAGTGGTACGGGCAGTTTGGTCGGGAATGGCGACAGCAATTACATAATTTGTGAAGTAATCGGCGATTACACAAATACAGTTATTTCCGTTAGGGGATATTGGTTGGGGCCGGGGCATAAAAAATCTATCCCTATAATCTGAAATGGGAATTTAGCTACTTCATGTGGAAACAGGAAAGCTCTGAGGCTGGAGTTCGTATTTGCGATGCAAATTTCACAAGCAGAGCAGTATTCTTTTATATCTTTTCTCATCGTGGGCCAATAGCAATTATTTTTAACTTTTAGGTAGGTTCTAAGGAAGGCAAGGTGACTTGACATAGGTTCATCATGCATTTGTTTTAACACTACCAGCCGTAAGGTAAGGGGCAGAATAACTTGGGGATTTAAAATATTTCTCTTGCTTTTTGCCGTCGGTGTTTCTATTCTGTAAAGCACACCACTTGTAACTTGATAAAAGCCAATTTCTTTTGCCCAAATTGGCATATTTTTCTCGTTCTCTTCTGAAAGAACTCCGTCGTCTAGATATTTCTTTATTGCTTGACATAATGGATCCTCTGTTTGGCTAGCTACGATATCTATTTCTACGTTATCCTCGTGGATGTAGGCGACGCAAAGGCGTGACAGACAATGGGCGTTTTGGTGCACACGGCCTGGCCGGTATTTAATTTTGTAATTGGTACCGGCTAATAAGATCCCAAAGAAGCCCAACTGCCTAATCTGCCGTTGTTGTCTTTCTGTTCCTCCAACCACTGAAGGGGGCGGTGATCGCTAATCACCGTATGGTTTATCTAGTAATGGTTTATCTAAATGGCTTCTAATGGGTTATCTAGTAAGTAGTGTCGGAAATGCTTAATAGAGAATACAACGTCTAATGCCTCTTTTCAACTGTGGCGTATTTTTGTTCAGCCGGTTTTAATTACCGGCTGGCGTATGCTATGGGTTTTTCTACACCATTGTGTATCTGTGAAAGGACAGAACCTTCGATGAACAATAAAAATTCGAAATCAAAATTAGGGCAGGCTAATAGCGGGGGAGTGATTAAACATGTGCGGAGTTTTTCAAAAGCTGTTTGGTCGTTATTAGTCCAAACGAAGGGCTTGTTTAATGCATCTTTATGGGCTTTTGTGGTCAGTGGTTGGGCAATAAAAGTAGTAGAAATAATATGCCCAAGGTAATTTACTGATTGCTTCATAAATTGACATTTCTTTAGTTTTAATTTGAGTCCCGCGTTTTTAATTAAAGAAAAGACTTCTCGAATGTCGCAATGAACAAGTATATGGTTCATTAATCGCTGGAAGATAGCCGGCGCATTACCCAATCCAGAAGGCATTATAATGAATTTGTAGAGATTATTTTCTATGATAAAGGCAGTTTTTCTTTAGATGATTCTTCTAGCTCGATCTGCCAATAGTCTGAAGCCAAATCCGAAGTTGTAGACAATTTCTTTCCGTATAGTCGGTGTAGAGTGCTATCAATTCACGGAAGTGGATAAGCGTCTTTTTTTGTTAAATTATTTAGTTTCCTATAGTCGATGCAAAAACGCATTCCTCCTGTTTTCTTAAATACCAAAATTACTGGTGCTGCCAATGGGGACGTTGAATGCCTTATTACCTTTGCTTGCAACATTTCTTTTATCTGTTTCTCTAATTCCTCTTTTTGGCCTTGGCCTGTACGGTAAGGTCGAAGTCGAATAGGTCCTTTTCACTCAGTGTAGATGAAGTGTGTGATTAAACCTGTACTTCCTAACCCAGAATCTTTTGTCGCGAATAAGTCGGTAAATTCGTTGAGAAGTGCCACCAAAGGTTTTTTATATTGGTGTTCTACATCTGGTTCGGGTACGCACTGTTTGTCCGGAGAATTCGCCTGAGAAGCAGACTCTTGACCTGATGATACTTTGCTTATCAGTTGATAAGAGAGTTCTACCTCTCCTAGGGAACTATCTCTCGGCAGAGTATGCCCAGACAACACGCCTGGTTTTTTTTCGGGATAAAAGCCGTCTTTTCGAAACCGAATTGTAGGACCGGAAAAAGACAGCTTTTATCAGGCCCAGACTGGTTCTTTTTTGCCAAAACGTGCGGTCCGAACCGCAATAAAAGATACGTTTTTTATCGGGCCTAAACTAGGCATATTCCACGACCTTACGCGGTTCGAAACGCTGTGAAAAAGACGGCTTTTACTGGGCCGAAATCAGGCTTTTTAACCAAAGTACACATGGTCTGAAACCCAGACAACACGCCTGTTTTTTTCCGGGATAAAAGCCGTCCTAAAAACCTTATATAGGACCGGAAAAAGAAAGCTTTTATCGGTCCCAAACTAGGCACATTTCACGACTTTATACGGTTTTAAACCCTGTGAAAAAGACGGATTTATGCCTTATCAAAAAGTTTACGAGAATCAAGCTATTGAAATAAGTGTAAGCTAAAATAAAGGGAGTCAGGAAAACATATACATTAATTTAGCATAAGAAATGCTCCAAACAAGCATTAGTTATGATAGGACTTAAATATCAAATAATTCATTTCCTTAAAAAATTTTAAAATCATACCTCAGTTTGGAAAAATTTTGCATAATTGGGTTAATTACATTTGATGGGAACTAGGGTTTACTTTAATTTCGACTACATCTTTATGTTTTTAAAATCCTGTTTGGGATCTGTTGTCGAAAAAAACTTAAGTATTTTCCTACATTTCTGTTAAATTGCTCGGGAATACTAGCATTATCATGTGTAGAATGGTCTAGTGGAAAGAGCATCTGAAAGTAGTGCGGGAGACCCGAATTCGATTCCAGCCACGGTAATCTTTTTTCACTTTGCCTTTAATGTACGGGCGGGCAAAAAACTTTTATTAGCCCAACAAAAGACGTCTTTGGGCCTGACCAAAAGACGTCTTTAAGACCACGTCACGGTACAAGAACCCTACAAAAGACCGTTTATAACCCAGGTTTGGCGGTCATAAATACCAGAATTAGTCGATTTTTGGCCCATTCTGGGACGTTTTTAATACGGTATGCACCGTCCCGTTGACTAGGAAAAAAGACGTCTTAAAGACGGAAAGGTGCTGTCTGGGTGTGCCCTATTAGATTTATTTTTCACGACGATCTGATATTTCCCTTTATCTTTTCTAGCATTTATAAAATTGCCTATAAATATTCGCTCAGGTAAATCCATACTCTGGGAAAACAAAAACAGAGAATGTCCATGTAATCACCATTTTCCTTAAATGTGGCCTCTACAACTTGAGAATATCTGGGGGCAATTAAAACACTCTTTAGCAACCAAGGTCATTGCTATTTTAACTGTCGGCTCTTTGCTTTTCGGCAATAAACCTTCCTGCTTGATTTTTTTATTACTTCCTGGTTCGTCACGTGCAAGAAATATAGTTTTAGAGCGGCCATCAAAAATAAACTCGTGTTTGTCTGCGGAGTCCAAACCCAATATACGTGCTTCAGATATACCATTCGTGACGATAAATTCTTGGTGTAGTATATTGGCGCCGTAAACCATAGGTAGGGAAACTATCCCTAACGTGAACAATTTCTTATTGTGCACATCGTATAATTCTACGTCGGACTCAGTGATTTACTGAATGCTGTAATTTTTGCGACTGATGTAACATTTCGGGGCTTACTGACCTATTTTCCGACGACCCTACTCTATGACCAGCCCTTATTCGTTCCCCTGATTCATAGAGTCATTAGTTTCGTCGGGCCTTATTAAGTTTCTCTTATTGGAACAAAACTTTGCTATATTCCCCCACTGTGGCAAATGTAACAGGTAGGTGGCGTGCCTGGTGTTGACTGCCGTTTTAAATATCGAAAACAAGATTCGATGCTATGGTTAGTGAGACCGTAGTTGGAGCACCCTACGTCGTTTTGCATTCACCTCTTTTGTTGGGCAGGTTGCTGACCTGAGATATTTTCGTCGCCTTGGCCGAAGGCGTTTGTGCATGGCTGACGGAATCCTCTCGTTTGGCCTTGGCGAGTGAAAGTATTGCGTGGGGCGGGGCTTGAGAAACTGACTTGCTTCGATGGGTTTGGGGAATAATTGGAGTTGCTTCTTATTGGATGCGGATTCCATTCTCTTGGCGGAGGTTTGTTCGCATGAGGTTGCCGAGATTCGTAATGACATCCGTTAGGCGATCGATTTCGTTGTTTAAATTAGGAGATGTGTTTGTGTCTTGTCGAGTGAGCTCCGTGGTGGCTATCTTCGGGGTAGAGGCGATTGAGTTAATGTGGTCACTTTGTTTTTCGATTGCTTGTAGTATCGCTGTTTCGTTTTGTGTATTAGTCACTGCATTGGCAAAAATGCGTTTGTACTTTTCTATTGTGTCGTTCATAGAGAGTTTTTAATCTATAGGCTTAACTTAAAATTTTTCTTTTGGTTTCCGTTGAATTTCTACGAACTGGCTTTGGTAAAAGTTGATGTCTTCGGAACCGTGGTAATTTTCTTGGAAGAGTTTTTTAATATCTTCGTACTCGTAAGTATCGATGGATTCCAAGATATTCTGCAATAAGTCGTAAGCTTCGCTTGACATTTTAGTTGACAGCATGCTAATTATTTCGGAATTGGTTTCCGGTTGGACATATCGACGACGTTGTCGAAAAGTTTGATCCAACGATCGAAGCGAACGGCGGGACTCCCCGAAAAATTTTGGAGTAGATTCAGCATGGTGGTCGCTTCCCTGCCTTTTCGTTGTTCGGTTTTACGGTAAGTATTTGATGGTAATGCCATTTCTTGATTGTGCTGGGCCCTTGTTTTCTTGAATAACTGCTCTTGGTCTGCGATCTTCTTGGTGGGTGAGTGGTCACCGTGGTATCCCCAGGCGCTTGTTTTTCCTTCGGTTCTCTGATAGTCCGCCCCCTTCGGATATGATGTGTGTGTTTTGTTTTTGGATTACAGGCTGAGCTCGGTTAGTAGCAATCCCGATAGTGTAAGGGTTTTGTATTTCCTGTGGCGGATAATAAACTGGTCGGTTTGTATTTGGATTACGAGAAATTGAACTTTGGCCTTCACTGACGGCGAGAGAACTGTAACGCGGCTGAGCTTCAACAGGGGTTTGATCAATTGTCTGATTCTGGTACAGAATAGCGTGATTGCTATCTGATACTTTGTGTTCAGAGTCGTTGTAAGGGTTCCGAGTGGTTGTATAAGAGAGTGAATTCCCTGGCGTGTCGTAAGATTGGGATTGGCTTGCTTCCAAAGCACTTGTGTGTATGTCTGCGCTGTTTGCACGAATTGACCCGTTACTTTGATGAATTCGATGATTGATTTGATCTCGTTTGAGGCAGCGGTCACAAATGCACACAAAAGGGCTATCAGATCGTTCGCTTGCTGTTGCGTGGCTTTTTGGGATTCCGGAAGTTTCGTCTTCCCTACGAGTTTGGTTAATTTGCGCAATAGGTCGGAAAAGTGAGGTGGAAGTGGGAAATGGGAGAGTTGGTCGCAAATCTCCAGATATGCACGCTGAATGGCCTGTCGAAGAGAGTGGATATGTTGTTCGGACGGGATTTCCTCTAGTGTCGTTGTGATATAGCTGATTATTGCACTGGCTTGCGGATATGCTGGGCGTATACGTTGTAATTCCTGCCAAAGTAGATGGGCGTATTGTTTGTGTAATGTCACGATCCTTGTCGTAATAGTCCACTTTTCCATGCGTTGGTATGGTCTTTAGGGGAAATTCGATGATATCGTTGCTCTCTTCGTCTCCGCCGATAGCGTTGCTGTGTTGGCTTAGAGCTGCAAGGATGTCGTTGATACCGACGTAAGGTACAAAAGGTATAGAATTGTTAATGACTTCTGTGGTAGAGTTCAGCGTGTGTGAATATTTGCCAGTGGAGTGTTGGTATTTGGTGGTGCAATGTGGAGGGAAGCGACTAACTCTAAGAATGAATCAGGAGTGGTAGGAGATGGATATGGAGTGTTAGGATTTTTGTTTGTTGCTAGGCCTCCGCCGACAGTTTCGTCCATGTGATTGTCTACTAAATCGTGGTGGTCCATGATAGTTTCGTGGTTTCCTATGATGATCTTCTTGACCGGTCGGTCAGTGATAGTTTCTTCTAGTGCCGAGTTATTAATCGGGACGTTGCTTTGTGTTTGGCCTGCTTCGTCAGTTACTAGGCGGATTTTTGAGGTTTCGCTTATGATACGTGGTTCGGGAATAGAGGCGGTCTGTGTCGCCGGGACAATAGGGCTTAGTTCGGTAGCTATGGTTTCTATCTTAGTATACTCCCCGTGAGGAATTTCGCAGCTTATTGATGAATTAAACTGTTCTGTCGATTTATTTGGTGAAAAGAAATTAGCAATTTTATCTACAAAAGACAGGTTTGTTCTATCGGTGTCTTGGACATGTATCCGCTTGGATCGTATAATAGCCTCGGGGTTATCTACTTGACTCAAGGGTACGTAAGTGAGTGTAGAACGGGTAGATCTCTTTCGAAAGGGTAAGGGGTTGAAGGTCATATCAGTGTCAGACTGAGTTAATTCAGTTGCGGAATTTGGGTTATCAAAAACTTTCGTGAAAATGTCATCAGATTTGCTAGCTTTTTGGATAAAGGTTCGTTTTGTCTTAGGCTTAGCACCTGTATACAACGACATTGCTGAGTTCAAACACCGCTGCCACCAGATGTAAAGGAGGACACGACGTTGTCACGTTTGCCTCCAATACTGAAAAATAAAACTAGATGCTACTCACAATGCCGTGTATAGGTCAGCACAAGACAATACGTGTTTGATAGAATAGTCGTGTATTAAAATACCACAAGTAGTTAACTGAATGAACAGATCGGAAGATAAAGAGCCTACAGCTGCTCATAAGGGGCATATGCTTACTTGGGCATATGCTACGAAGGAACGACTAAGACAAACATCGAAATGTTACCAAGAGGGAAAACTTACGCTTCAGCTGGCGAGGATGAGGTAGCGGCTCGAAAGGAACGCTGAAGGTCTACTTTAGATAGATCTCTTCCGAATTAACTAACTACTGCGAGTTGTCGATGGCTTTTTATATGATAACAATCCACAGTGAGAGCCATACGGGACAGTGTTAAAGGATAGGCGGCAATATCGGGCGGTATCGGGCGACTTTGGGCACAATGGAGAGGTAGAGGCGGGAAAATTCGGGCGGTATCGAACGAATTTGGACGATAGCTAAAAATCGGTCGGCCGGTTTTAGGCCATTTCGGGCAATTCCCCACAAACCAAAATAAATCTATTTTTAGCCAACGTGCCGAGACATGTCTTCGTTATTTATTATATTCTTAAGGGAGTTTTAAAACTAGGTTAGTAAATGAAGGCTTTAAGTAACAAGGGCTACAGGTATAAGATTCTAGTCTATTTGAGAAAGGAAGGCAAGAAAGGGCTTCGCTAGACGATTTAAAAATGGATGCTGCTTATCAGATGTAGACTACAACCAGTCTAAATACATTTTTAAAAAGTCCTGTAACAAATGGGTAGGTGCGTTGGGCTCTATTAAACGAAGGGGTAGTAAGTCGGATTGTTTTTACAGAAGGGGTAGGTGTGTCAGGGTGTATTAACCGCAGGGGTAAGTGTGTCACAGTGTATTAACCGCAGGGGTAGGTGTGTCGATCAATTTCCAGTGAAGGAGTAGAAATGTCGATCTGTATTAATCGAAAGGGTAGATATGTCGGACTATTAATCAAAGGGGTAGGTGTGTCGGACTGTATTAATCAAAGAGGTAGGTGTGTCGGACTGTATTAATCGGAGAGGTAGGTATGTCGATCAGTGTTCAGCGAAGGGGTAGGCTTGTCGGTCTCAGTTAAACAAGTGGGTAGATAAGGCTTTTAAAAAATAAATTTTTAAAGGGGTAGTTGTGACGGGAGCGTTTTCTAATTTCTTATTGGGTACATATGTCGGGGTAGCTTTGACGGGAGATGTTTTTCCATTTTCTGTAAGGGTAGGTCTCTCGACCTGGATGTCACTACCGACACCGACGAAATGATACCCGTTCCCCGTCGGAAAAGATGGGCGAGAGCCTCACGGACGATGACCTGGATAGCTATTTCGTCAACCCCAGCACCACGGAACGCGTCACCCACGACGCATTCGGCAACCCGGATTGGGGAAAGATCTTGGTGCTGGAGCGCTACAGGGTCGCCTCAAGGACGGCACCAGCGGAAGGATGTGGACGCCGTACGGCCTTATTCAATGGAATAGCTCCGTACCGAGTTCATCACGAGGGCAAGGAAGGCGTTGGCGGCTCCACACGGCGATCCCCCGGCAGCCAGCCAACGATGGCTGCCTACGGCCAGGGAGACACTTCTACTCATTGTTTGTATTTTTTTTCTAAAAATGTAAATGTACAAATTGAGCGTAATAACAAACACAACAAAAAAAATCTCTCAACTTTCTTTTTGCTCCATAAAACAAACGGAAACAAATAAAAAAAAGGTTAAATAAAATAAAATAAAATAAAATGACTCCCTAGACATCAACATCCGGCAAAACACTAGGGTCCAATATCTAGAAGATGCTGTCATCTTCCACGAAAACGAGCTCTTCCGAATCGTCCAGAGCATACAAAATGCGACCAATGACGCGCCAAGCACGCACAAGCTGTTTCAACTGCTCAATACAATGGATGGTTGGCAGCCACACAACTGGGCCTCCGTCAGTGCATGAAACTGATCGCAACCGGAAACATCGTCTCAGCCATTCAATGCACTCCCACAACGGTTACTTTCACGACAGACATCACCATTTGGGGGCCGCAGCCGCGGTTCGAAAAATTCTACTATCGGCCGATCCGGTTGGGAATTCACAGAGTTCACGCCATGCTACTGGGCCGGGGGAATCGTTAATTTCAACGATAAGCCTCATGGTTCTCGCAATAACACATGGCAACTGGTCGAAGCATCCGTCTTCGTCCCGTAGCGTGATCTGGCCGAAGCTTTCCGATACCAAGACGTCGATTTCCTTAAATACCAGCATCAAACCAATCCGGCATACACAGATACCCCGATTAGCCCAATGGATGTTATGGCCGTGGAGGTCGGAGAAAAAGGCCCAGACGAAAAAGGCCCGCAAAAAAGGCCCAGACGAAAAAGGCCCAGACGAAAAAGGCCCACTTTTTTCCAAATTTAAAAGTGGGCCTTTTTCTCCGTTTAATTTCCATGTTCCTACAAACTTTATATTTGTTTCCAAAATATATTTCCAACCTCTTATTCCGTGGAAAGTGGAATGTACATAGGTTGCTGAAACCGTTACCTTCTATAAGGTTTACCGAGATCAAACAATGTTAGCATATGTACGCTAGTTAGCCTTTGATTATTTATTCGTTAGCAATCTGATTTCGGATTATGCTAGTATTTATATATTGCTAATATCCCGTTTAATAAAGTTCATTTTTCACAATTTTGGTTTATTGAACTACTATCGCTTTTTTAAATATAATACAAGAAATAAATGTTTTTCGCACTTAGCCTTGTTCTGTCCACCCTCTTTCATTATTCCCCCAACCCCCAGTCCATCTCCCTTATAACTTCTTTTTGTCGATACTTATGACATAGGTAAAGACCACTGATTCGTTGTTAATACCGAAACTGAATGAGTTCCGCGGGGCTTTTGTGGTTGTTGGGAAAAAAGATATGTTAACACGAAGACCTGTTTATTATTATTAACATTTTATTAATAATCTTTATAGGAATAATGTAACAAACTTAAACTATCGTCTGAGGCAAGGACAAAAGAAAGAATATTGTAATTCAAAATTGATTCTCATACCTTTTATTTCCTTATCAGATTTTCAATTCTTTTCACAATTACAAAGAGCCAAATAAATATATTAAAATCATAACCTACTGCTATAACTATGCCAGGCGGTGACTGCCAACTGTTATCTTGGAGCGCTTTTCACCAAAGCAATAAATAGTTCGAGCAAAACTGGAATATTCAATTTGCGTAGGAACGTCTATAAGTCAAATTTAAAAAGTTAATGCGTGGCTTTTGTTAAACAGCAATCTTTTGTTAAAGAATAACCTCACCTTTAGCCCGAGAGAACCATCTACGTCTCTGGTAAGAACTCGCGTTTTTCCAGCAATGATAAATGATTTTTTACGTTCTTCGTGTCTTGTTTTCCCCTTATGGACATTTTCAAGCGGCTTTTGGTTACCTTATTCACATCACATACTACAGTGAAATATAAGGAAGCTTTGCACTTGACGTTAACAAAGCTACTAACAATTACAAACCAATTTAGTTTATTTTCTACCATGAAGGGCTTTTTTTATGTCTTTATTAGTGGAGACACTAATAAACCTTTTACAATGAATCTACCATTTTTTTTCTTCAACATTTCCAAGATCATGAAGCATGCCACTGTATTTTTTATAAAAATGTATTACGACATGGCTTGCACATGAAAGAACATGAGTTTAGCTCATCAATGAGTCGGTATCAGTACTTCATACGATAAATTTTCCTTTTTTTGATTTGGTTTAATTAGCAATGGATAAATACTAACATAATCGGAAATCACTAGCGAATCAATAATCAAAAATTAACTAGCGCACATACGCTAACATTGTTTGATCTCGGCAAACCTTATAGCAGGTGACGGTTTCAGCAACCTTCGTACATTCCAAATTCCAAAGAAAAGTAGGTGGGAAATATATTTTGAAAAAAAATGAGGTTCTTACGAACTTGGAAATTGAGCGGAGAAAAAGGCCCAGTCCAATGGAGAAAAAGGCCCACTTTTGAATTTGGAAAAAAAGTGGGCCTTTTTCGTATGGGCCTTTTTCGTCTGGGCCTTTTTCGTCTGGGCCTTTTTCTCCGCCAATCAAATAAACTATGTGAGGTGAAGAAACAGATAAAGAATAATCTGTAAAACATTTAGGGAAATAACTGTAGCGAGTTAGTGAATAGTTGGAGAAAAACCCAAAACTGCCCAAAGTGGGTCTAGTCTGCTCTATTTAAATAATCTTTGCAAACCGTTTAATAAATTACGACTTATGTACATAATTGTTCATTCTCTTGTAAAGTTTCCTAAACCTCGTGTATTTTCAGTGAGGTGCCGAAACAACTCCGAATTACAAGTTACAAAACGTGCAGTATTTATACTACTACAGAACACAAATTATGAAGGTAAAGTGGGAGGAGATACGTTCACTTTCATTTGTGGAACGCTTGAGGGATGTAGGAGGTGTGGCTTCCTCTGGATAGTCTTTGGGCTCGTTACACTGTTCTTATAAAGTGAAAATAAGCCATTTGGACAAAAACCAACCACCAATGGATTTTTTAATATATTTATAGGGAAGGGTGGGGTGTATTGGGACACGTTTTGTTTTTCGGCCATAACTTCGATATAAATTACTCGATTTTTAAAAAAATTGTGTTAATATATTTCCTGCTTCTTCGTTTACCACCACGTTTTTCAGACTTTTAGAAAAATTTATGTGCGTTCTACAGATTTTTAAAGTTTTGAAAAATTTGAGGGAGGAGCCTGTTGTCTTGGGTGACTTGGGCCACCAGGCTGGGTGATGTGGGACAGCCTCAGGTTATAATTATAAAATACGTTAAAAAATTGTAAATAATCAAGTAGGATACTACTAAATGAATTCTTTATTTTAGAAGTTTTAATTTTTATTCAGATGTAAATGAATCATTTTTCTTATAGCATAAGAAATTCCTTGTTAACAGATAGTGAAAAAATGAAACGACCGGGCTTAGGATATCAATTACTAAAATTCAATATTAATTGCTAAAGATTTGTGAAAAAAAACTCTTTGATGACGCAAATAACGTTAAAGACTTTAAAGAAATTTTGTTTGGATAGTACTATAATTTTTCTCGCCTTATCTGAGCTCTGCCTTCAACCCCACCCACTGCTCTTCCATTTCGGTCACATCTGCTGTTCCAACCAACAAAAAAAAACGGCTTTTGATAAGAATACCATTTCGTCCTAAAATAATGGTCCTAAAATAATTTTTTTGATTTTGAGTGGGAGTTCTTTGTTTTATAAATTGGATAAATTCCGTAAAGTCGTTCACCTAATGAGGAGAATGCGCTATACAGGCTTAAGTTTCCCTTTTTTCGAACAAAGAGACATTGAAAATCTTCTTCCTAGTTCGAGGAACTATTGGGTGTCTTTAGGATCAAATTTGTGAACATCACTTCGACTTCAAATGTGACTAGCCAACGGTCATCCCTAAAACTACCCATAAGAGATAGGATATCTAACATATTTGGCTATGGAAAGGACATGCTATGGAAAAAATGCGCCATGTGGGATTTAAGCTTTCTGTTGTTGTATTCTTTTCTGCTTATCTACTCTATTGTTATTTGATTATTCTAGTGTTATATTTTAAATGGTATGATATTGCTCAAGAAGGTGTGCTAATGAAGGTGAATTTACTGGACAAAAATTTGATTTAAAAGAACATACATAAAATGTAAACCTGATAATCTCTATCCATTTCTAAAATTGAACAAATTACTAACCAAAGCACATTAACTTCTACCTCCTCCTAAGGCCGTTAAATTCCGTTTTTGTATTCTTCATCTTTGATATTTTTGAGCTGCAAGTCTCCTCTCCAACTCTGTCAAGGGTTGCCGTAATCCTAATTTGACCTCCCTTCCCAGCTTTCGTAATAGGCTGGCCTTGATATATTAAGACAGCCATTGCCAGTCCAAACACCTCATACTCTTCCCAGGGCTAACAGCCTCCTCGATTTACGATTATTGTCATCCACCAACTGATGAATGCGCTTTCCTTAACTCTCTGTATTCCCCCGAGCTTTCCCATTTGGCCTCACTATTTTCATCACGTCGTCCCTGTCCTGTTCTTTCCATGCTCCCTACTATCATTAATTGCTACTGTTCCCATACTTTTCTCTTGCACAGTCACACTCCCTAGATCCATTACCACGAGTGTCGACGATTCCAACTAGTTACCTGACAACCAATTGTGTATACGATATTTCCAAATACTTTGAAATTTCTAGTCATCTTGCTGTGTAATAATCTCATTCTCTCATCAGGTCATTTTATAAATTCAGCGGCTGGTAAACTCAACACACAGCTACTGGTTGCCACGTCACTGAAAATTTCCAATGGCGATGATCAAATATTCTGATGATTGCCCTCTAGATGGCGATGAGAAGAAAACAACCGCTTTTCCAGCGCTATGAATGTTTAATGAAAATCGCCCCCGAACATGCTTGTTTAGCATTTTTCTATTGATGGCCTTATTTAATGGGACAGATTAAATTCGTCAAAAAATACATGTTTGCCCTTCTTTACTGAGAGCTCAAGAAACCTACTCTCGACTTTTTCTTGGTTTGTAAATTAACACCTTTCCCCCTACCTTAAATAATAAAAAAATGAAATACCCACTTTAAGTTAAATTTAAAGGCTAGTAAATGCCACAAAACACGTGTTTATTATGCCCTTTTGAGCGTTACATTGAAGAATACAATGAACGAACAATAGAAAGAAAAATACAAACAGCATGGGTGGTTAAGCTCTCTGAATAGTTCAACCAATATTTTGTAAGTGGTGTTCGTTTAAAATAGGTAAGGGACTAATTTCCATAAAATGAAATATAACATTTTTTTATATCCTGGGCCTGGTAGAGTTTAAAGTGTAAAAAAGACTTGATCGAAGGCAGTTGGAAATTTGATATAGAATACTAATGTTATATGCTTCTTAAGTGCTTCCTTTTAAGAATAGTCAAGAAACTGCAGGATCAGTTGTCATTAACCTCTTTGGGACTTACCTGTCAAATATCCTTCTGATTGCTAGAATGCAAGTAAAGAAAGTTTGCTAGAGGCCATTGTATTTTCATAGGCTTTTTGCATTCAATAAAGATAGTTCTTATAGTTCATTAAAACGGTGTACATGTATATATTCCAGATATACATGTGAACATACTTGTTCAAAACCTATACAAATCGCGTATAACAGCTCATTTGTTGAAAACCAGAAAGATACCGTAAGTTAACGAGTTGTACGAAATGTAAGTAAGCATGGTCTAAGAACAGACGACAAAAGGTACGACTAAACAGCACGAAAAATTAAAGGCAGCCGGTCTAGTGGTAAACACCGCCATTCAATGGCCGTCATCGTACAGCTGTTCAAACAACCACGGAGGAGTGGTAGACAGTGCCATTTAATGATCTTTCACCGTATGTTTGTTCAAACTCCAACACTGATAACCTAGAAGTCCATAGGTTCTGTGCTTGTAAAATCCGTGCCCGTATTTAAACTATTACAGTTATGACAACACATGCAAGAATTCATCTTTAATGGGATTGAATTGACCTAAATCTTACGAAAGTATTACGTCCTATTCTACTATTTATGTGAAAACAGTCGAAGCAACTAGTTATGAGTACTAATGTAGGTGCAAATGAATCTGAATTAAATATCTTTATAGAAAGGTGAATGGATGCAATTCACATAAAGCTTCTGGACTACGATGAAAATGGTTCTTTCGAAGTCAGTGACAAACGTTTGGACTCTTGGGAGGGGGGTGATGTCCTGGGGTTAGGGTACATATAATTAACAAATTGTAAGAAGCAGATAGATACAGACAAAAATAGATATTTAGAAAATTATTAAATGTGTAATACCTTAAGCCTTCTCAAAGACGCTATGTAATCGACCGCCCGTTGTCTGGCCATGCCGCTAAGGAGCAGTGGCACATGCTGAGATCATCGTTCTCGTTTTTGAAGAAGCCGTTTATGTAGAAAAGCCAGGTATAGCAAATGCTAATACGGACACAAAACAAAAAGTTCTTAATATAAATTTTACCTATTTAATGGAATACTGGATGACGTGAAATGTAGCGTCTATGAACCGCGCTTTACGGTTCTTTAATTGGCTTTTCATGTGAGGGTAAAAAATAACAGGTGGCTATTCGCTGGTTCCCTGTTTCAGCATAGACCGCTTCTTGATAGAAATCGGGAGGGAAGAATGGCTCTTGTACAAATAAAATGGGTCATCCTTTCTAGGGTTAGGCGGCAAACATGGTGGTATCTGGGCGAGAGAAAAAACTGTTAGGTATTATTGAAAAACGTTTATTTCCTTAAGCGTCGGGTAGCATTGTCGATGTCCGGCATATCCCTACCTGCCATTTTCATTTTTTGTCTCTTCAATAATGATTCGAACAGGCACTTCAAATTTTTTCTGTTTTTTTTTTAATTTTCATGTTTTTCAAGATTAAAACCTAATACAATCGATTTTTAACCAGAAAATCAGTTTTAGTTTATATTTTAAATGTATGCTTACCCTCCTACGGTTTCCATAGTCTGGTAGATTGTTGTGTTTACTCCAGCGGTGTTGTATAACTTTTCCCGGAAGTCTTGCTGATTATAGTGACCAACTAAATTAATGAAACTTTTAGCGGAGCGTGAACTTCAGCGCCAAGTGAATTGTTTCCCTCTGATTTTTTTATTCGTAAACCAATACCCTTTGAAGGAAAAATGGTTAAATTTTATTAGTATCAAGAAAAAAGAAACAAAACATGTGCCTTGATGCCGCATAATAACTTGTGAGTAACTACTTTATCCACTAGTGGCTTAACAATATATGTCGCTCACTGCGATTTTTTTCTTTTGGTAAACAAAGAAAGAGAGGATGGGAAGGAAGAAGGAGAAAGGAAGGTTTTTTTCTCCTTGTTAGGATGCAACCACGAACTGCTCAAAAGAGAAAGCAAGCAGCATTACCATATAATGAAGCTTGCTTGATGATTTAATTGATAATAAAGACAGAACTTGATGAGTAACGAAGAGCTGAATGTACAGCTTAAGTATTTCAACCAAATGTTTTTAAGATGAAACCCAATAATGTAAAAATTGTTCCAGCGCAATTAGACTGATGAATTAATAAATATGTGAATTTGTGTTCAAGTTGCAATACATAAAAATATCCCTTTTTAATAAAATGAAACAATAGAGCAAACCCAAAAAAGAGATGAAAAAAAGGTTTCGGATGACTTGTATGTATGTATGTATGTATGTAATGACCAGCACAGCAATGACGAATTTTCAGCGCACCCGACGAAAACCGGGATATTTTCGATTAACACGACGGGATGACGTATGCTCATTTTATATGCGTCGTGTATAGTAGCATTTACGAATAGTAATTAAGTGAATGGGTATCAGGTAAAGGCCATAGAATTATATTTTCATCTGTGATATGTTGCAATATCTGCTTGCCGCACTGGAAGTTTGAGGTATGTTGTAGTGTACTCACACCCGGTAAGGAGGGCTGAACAGAGAGAAGAACTCAAAAAGAAAATTACCAAGACAGTGACCAAGACACTTCAAGGTTATAACATGGTGTCAGAAGTGGGATCACCTCCCGCCTTTTGAAACAAAGAAACCACTTGTGGGCCACGCTGCGCCCAAACGTTTTTCGTCATGGTTTCCTCTCTCAAAGCACAAGAGCCGTTTTCATTTTCGGATAATGATTTGGCCAGACAGTGGGCAGTGTGGCGTCGACAGTTCCGGTGGTTTTTGGTGGCCACAAGAAAAGAAGAAGATGATGAAGAAGTATTGGTTGGTGTTCTTCTCACTTTTCTTGGAGGTGAGGGTCTCAAAGTATACGACACGTTTACGTTCGCAACAGAAGGTGATTCTAAAAAAATTGCGCAAGGTGTAGGCGGAAGGTGATTCTAAAAGTTTGACGGTTATTTTGAACCACGCCGTAGTGAGGTATTATAGCGCTTCAAATTCCTGCGTCGTCACCAACCGCAAGGAGAATCGTTCGATACTTGGCTGGTTGACCTGCGAGCTTTAATAAAAAACTGCAATTATGGAGACACTGCCTCGGCAATCTTAGGTGATCAGGTAGTGTTTGGTGTGGCGGACGGTAAGGTCCGTGAGAAGTTGTTGTTCGAGAAAGACATAACTTTGGAAAAGGCGACTGAAATTGCAAGAGTGTGTGAGTCGTCCAAATCTCAGTTATCCCAAATCGATGCGCAAGGCACTGAGGTTGAAAAGGCACATAGTATCGATCATAGGGAAACCCGAAAGCAAGAAAACTGGTCGGGCGCAAGCAACCAAAAAGAAGAAAGAAAAAAGCACAGTGCCCTAATTGCGGACGCCAACACGATCATGGTAATTGCCGTGCCAACAATATCACCTGTTTCCAATATGGGTTAATAGGACATTACGCAAACTGTTGCAGCAGCAGCCGGCGTCCACCAAACCGCGATCGCCGAGTCTCAACCCGTCCTCGTCTGTCCAGATATCTCCCACGTGATGGAAGAGCACACACTATTGACGATGAATATGATTACCTTCCTCAACGGTTTTAGTTCAACGGTTTTAAGACCAGTTTTAGTTTTTATGAAGACTACGTAGTTCAAACACTGGAAACGAGTGGGAGTGACAAGGAGTGGTTTGAAAACATTTCAGTAGATGGAGTAATGGTAAAATTCAAACTGACTCTGGCGCCAGTTGCCACCTCCTACCGTATGAGTTCAAATGTATTCCTCGAAACCTCAGCCGTCTTCAGCCGGGACCAAAAGTTCAAAGTTACAGGGCAAAGGGTGGATATTTGTCGGTTATCGGGATTTACTGCACAGAAATTTGCCACAAGAACAAGTTTAGCAAAATAAGCTTTGTAGTGGTGGATGAGCCGGGACAACCTGCCATCCTGGGACTTCACACGTGCGAGTGGTGGAACCTCCTCCACAGAGTTCATATAATAAAGCCGGGGCCTGTTGATAAGTATCCTGCAATAGTGTATGAGTTTCGTGACGTTTTCAGTAACCAGTTGGGAAAGCTGCCAGTGGCACACGATATCAAGCTCGTCACAGGCGAAAATAGGGTCCAGCCAACAGCCTCTGCAGCCAGCCGCTTACCGTTCATGCTAGTGAAGCCTGTGTTCGACGAGATGGTCAAAGATCACATAAGTACACCTGTTACAGAACCAACTGATTGGGTAAGCAGAATGGTGGTTGTCGGAAAGCCGAATGAAGACGTCCGGTTATGCTTAGATCCGTCTGTCCTCAACAAAGCGATCCAAAGACAACACTTCACAGTGCCCACAGCCAAACAGCTCTTCGCGAAAATGGAAAACGCCAAGTACTTCTGTAGCCTTGATGTGGCGTCGGGCTTCTACCAAATACCGCTAACAGAAGAAACGTCTTATCGCTGCACCATGGCAACACCAAAGGTCCGTTACAGATTCCTCAGAATGCCTTTCGGCATCAAATCGGCGCCAGAAGTTTACCTAGAAACAGTGGCTAATTTGTTTGGTGATTTGAAGGATGTGCTTATTGATTTCGACCATCTCCTCATGGTAGGAGAAACGCTCAAGGAAGTGGAGGTTAATCTTCGATAAGTGCTCATTCACTGCAGCAAATACAACCTAAAACTGCAGGTGCCAAAGTTCCGGTTCTTCGCAAAAGAGCTCCCGTGGCTAGGACACGTAATAGCGGGGGGAGCGCTAAAAGTGGACCCAGAAAAAGTCAAGGCCATCGTAAACATGTCGGAGCCCGAAGACAGGAAGGACGATATCGACAAGTTTTGTCAGAACCTTGCTAGCCTCAACCGTCCGCTTAGGGATCTCTTAAAGGAAGACACAGCATGGACTAGGTAAGAACCACAGAAGGCGGTCATGAATAAGCTTAAGACTGCGCTGACCACGCTTTCACTCTTGCGCCTGTTTGATCCGTCAAGGCCAGTGGTGTTCTCGGTCTACGCCTCGTCTGTGTGAATCGGGGCTGTGTTGCTGCAAGAGGGCCAATCGGTAGCATATGTTTCCACCTCTCTTACGCCTACGCAACGGAGATACTTTCAGATTGAAAAGGAGTTGTTGGCGGTCCAATTTGGGTTTATGCGCTTTCGGCCGTATGTGTTTGGACAGCCCGTAGTGGTGCAAACGGACAACAATACGTTAATTGGTCTGCTGGAAAAGCCAATCGCAGCCAGTTCTCCCAGAATCCAGCGCATGAGGCTACAACTACAGTGGTTCGACTTTAGCCTCCGGTATAAGCCGGGAAAAGAGTTGTTCGTTGCCGACGCTCTACGCAGGGTGCCTGTTTCCAGCCAGTATCAGGATGATGTCACCCAATTGTGTGAGGAACAGGTGTGTTTCGTGTTACATCAGATCGCCCCAGCAGCTGATACACACGCTCGATACGCGATAGCAACGGCAGAACACCCAACGTTACAGCTCGTTAAAAAACTCACGTTAAAGGGGGGCCGGACCATAAAAGCCAAAGCCCCTTTCCTGCAAAGCCTTACTGGACAGTTAGGCATGATATCGCTGAGGTGGACGGGTTACTTCTTTATAAAGAGCGGTTAATAGTTCTCACATCGCTACGGCAGGAGGTACTAAAGGCAGTGACCATCTCGGCGAAACTAAATGTGTGCTTAGAGCCAGGTCGGCGGTTTATTAGCCGGGATGTGAGGACCAAGTCAAAAACGTTGTAGCGAGCTGCAACATCTGTCAGTCAAGTCGAAGCCGCAACCCGTCACAGCCACTGTACCCAGTGGAACTGCCTGTATACGTTTCAGTTGGTGTCAGCTGACATCTTCAAAATCCAGGGACGATTATATTTGTTGACTCTGGATGCCTACAGTAAATGGCCATGTGCAGCTGAGGTAAAAGATCTGTCAGCGGCAGCAACCGTTGTGGAGCTTGAAAGAATATTTGCCGATTTTGGATCATCAGAAATCATCAAACCAGCTAACGGTACCCATTCTGCAGACGCTGAAATGAAAGCATTCAGCGCTCGACATAGCTGCCGTCTTGTAACATCGAGTCCAGAGTACGCCCGTCCCAATGGCCTGCCAGAACATCATATGCAAACTGTTAAAAAAACAATTCTTAAGATGCTCCAAGAAGGGGAAGGCGCTGTCTGAAGGTTTGGCGGCAATTCGCTCAACTCAACTGTCAGAGTCCCTACCGTCACCAGCGGTGCTGTTGCAAAGCCGAAACTTGCGCGGTGCTTTGCCGTTCTTACGTTCAGCCTTTAGCCGACAGCAGTCCCAGAAGCCAGAGTGATTCAACAGCTGCAGAAAAGGCAAGCTAAGCTCGCCTTGGCGAGACCTGTTGGACGTCCGTAATCGCCGGGTTCTAGCACCACAAGGGTCCATTGGTCGGGTAGTTGCAGAGGAACCCCCTCAACGATAACCTCGACAGGCAGGCCGGGTAACGCCAACCATTGGCCCCGGCCAGAACACTCAACCGATCGTGGAGCCAGCTGGTCAACAGCAGAGGCCGCTACAATTTCAAACTCGATCGGAAAAAGTATACTCAAAACAAACTGAGTCCTTGCGTGTTAGTCTCTCTCTCTCTCACCCGTCCCGGTCACCCGTACATCTCGTTGTTGGTGTGGTCGCATTCATTGTCAACATGTTGCCTCGTTTATCTCCGTTCGTCTGTCATCGTTATTCTTGTCTGTGTTATGGCTTTGTGGGTATGTGAAGGGGACATGTTGTAGTGTGATCACACACCCGGTAGAGGGCTGAGCAAAGAGAAGAACTCAGAATACAAAGACAGTTGACCAAGACACTTCAAGGTTATAACAAGGTATATTCCAGGAAACTTGGTTAGAAAAGTTAAATCTTTTGAAGTTCGAAACGAAACTCCGCCCTCACGGCACATCTCCTTCCTGGGAACTTCCTAAAAGGATCTTAGCCTCCCCAGCGTATCAATCATACCGTTGAGAAGTACTGAGGAAGGCCACAAGAGGCTGGAAAATTGTGGAGGAACATGCCAATATTTTCAATTCAAGAAATTGTTGGTAATATGCTCAGGAGTGCTTTAGGATATCCCTCCATGAAAGTAAGGCTCGTGAGTTTAAAAGTATCATAAAAACATTTGGCTCAAGTAAAATTGTTAGATAATGTAAATTTTGGGGTTTACCTTTTTTTATTCAATAAATTATTAAGGCGGCTGTTTTTCACACGAATGACGAAGACAATGTGTAGGTTGCAAAAATTAATCGCTATCGTTAATAAAATAACAAAGGCAACCAAAAGAAATAATTAAAAACACAAACAATAAAACTCTTTCAATAAGATAGAGGTCGAGCACTACAATAAGTGAAATAAGAGACCGATTTCAATCATACCACCTAAAAATGCCTATGGACTAACGTATTGCACCTCCTCCGTAACTAGACATGCAATTTCATGTTATTAATTAAATAATTAATAAAATACTACTAGAGCAAAATGCGAATATGTAAGAGCTGTATATTATGTAACGATAGTAGTATGAAATAGTAAAACATTAGTGCACTTGGAAAAGTTTGTTATGACCACATAAAGTGCAATACAAGTAATAAATATTTCTGATTTTGCTCTAATAGTATTTTGTTAAATGGACTCTATTAAATACAATATAATTCATAGAAATAGGGCTAATGCCTTGGAAAAATAGGACTGACCTAAAATATTTTAAAGGTCAGTCCTATTTCTCCCAGTCCTATTTCGGTTCAGTCCTATTATACCACCAATCCCAATAAAAGATGAAGTTTTTGAAATTGAATATACAATCACCAATATTCCGTTGTCGTTTAATATTCCCTTTATGTTTTAATTACATTTAAATGCTATAAAACTTATATAAAGCCGCTAGGTACAATACCTGCCGAAAGTTTCCGGACAGCCGAGAGAGCCGAGAGAGCGGCTTATAGAAAAACCGGTTTTTCTTTAAACTCATAAAAATATACTAATCATCGGACATAGATGATTCTGAAAATGAAATTTTTCCTTAAGATTAGTTTTATACATGATTTTTTGGGGAATTTTTCTTTCACGGGAAAGGCCCTCTAAAATAGCTGGCAAAAGTTTCCGGACGATCTTCCCATCCCGCATAGTTACCGATTTTCCTACTTATCTACTTTTTAAATCGGAGCGGAAAATATTCAAGGGCGCTACGGCGGCAGCAGCAGCTGCTATAGGCTCTAAAACAATTTTCCGCTCCGATTTATTATTATTATTTCATTTTCAGAATCATCTATGTCCGATGATTAGTATATTTTTAAGAGTTTAAAGAAAAACTGTTTTCTCCATAAGCCGCTCTCGGCTGTCCGGAAACTTTCGGCAGGTACTGTATATCGAAGACATATGTCACACAATTTTTTGCTTCATGGGAGGTTCTAGATACCAGCTGAGGATAATGTAGAGGGACTGAGGAGCCCGTCGGGCCGTGTGGGCGCCGTTTGCAAGCCATCGAATTAAGATTAGATCTTCTATACAAATTTCCTGCTTCTTAGGAATTGTTTTTGCTACATAGGTGGTTCAAAAACTTAACGATATACTAAGATAGGGCTGTCGTGACGACTTGAGTGACTTGATTCCTTTTTGAGAGCAAACTTCATAAAAAAGTTATTGACGAAAAGCAGCAGATCTTTGCAACAAATTGTACGGCGCTTAGACGATTAACAGGTGAAAATAGAAAAGAGGTAATTTGCTCCTTAATGTTACGAGTACCCCCACGTCATCGTTCTCTCTCTAATGTTCCCGATCCTGCTCGATAAATAGCAGGCCGATATGTATGCGACGGAGCGTCTACTCGCAGTGATACGGGTAGTTTCGTTTTTCACCGTTTACCGAGAGGTTTTTAAGAAGGGATCTGCTCAATCGCAGGCTTCCCTTCACGCATTAGATTGTATTGTGTTTGACATTTTTTTGTAAAAAAAAAATCTTCTTTTATTTTCTTCAAATAGGACTTATGGTTCAATTTATTTTCATCTCTAACTCTCACCCGGGACTGAAGTATCGATGATCCAGTGTCCGACTTCGGCAACGTCGTAGCAACTGGTGTCAGTATATAGGGGATATTGCAGGTAATTAAAGGAATTTTATCAAGTTGCCTCAACAATACAAGCGTATTTAGCACGTGTGAGAAAAAATGGCCAGCTGCTCCGTCATTTTGACGCCCCCGCGTTCACAATCCAGCACACCACCGTGTGCCACGGAATCCGTTGAAGAAGGGTAGGTAGACAAATTTTGTATTTCGTTTCTGTCGGGCGTGTAAATGATTTTTTTGTTTCCGTGTTTTAAATTTTTTTACGGTTTTCTTTTTCCTTCGTTGCTTCTGTTCATCAATTTTGTCTGGAATTACGCAGATGTTTCTTGCTTAATTTTTTTTTCTCTTTCTCTCTCTCTGCGGAAGGTAGGCTCACTTGTTATGCTGGAACGATGTATCCGAGAGGAAGTGGATCAGGACTTATTACTTACAGCAATTGCCGATTCGGGGGCTAGCGTTAGTGCAGTTCGGTTAACTGTTGTTCGTAGGGTTTGTAATCGACGTTAGAAAGTGTCGCGTGTGACACTTAAGTAATTGACAATGGAATGGTGCATGTAGAGGGAACGTTGTCATTAAATATAGCCTACAATGGAAGTATAGAAACATTGCTTGCTTATTTTATATTGTAAGTGTAATATTTAAATTCCTATATAACACCAGGAATGTCGCGGTGTGCATAGAGTAGCAAAACTATGCGATTTAGTTGTGTAAGGAACGGCCAACCGTACTCTTTACATTTCCCACGCTTGCAACCCTTTTTTCCCCTCTTCCGCCAACAGGTCATCTGCCGGTGGCTCTGGCCTTCAAACTTTTCACTTCTTCACATAGGTGTTACATTTACACGCAGAATATTTATTCCCGCTGGGACACTTAATCCTAAACGACCTTGCTTCTTCGTATAAATGGTGTACTTTTTCCAGATTGCCAGCATTCCACTTTAAGTAATTCTACCATGCAGTCTACTTTTTACTGCCAAGCAGTCTACTTTCAGTTGTCATCACAGCGAGTCTGCCTTTAACTTTCAGTCAGTGTGTTTCTAGCTTCAGTCTAATTCCAAGCTTCAGTTGCCATCTCTGTCAGACTGTCTCCGTAAGTCTCCTTTCGTCAATTATCAATTTAGTCTTTGTAAAATACTCGAAAACGGTGCAACAATACAGTTCATCATCGCTATTCAATAATTATAAGTAAGGAACGGGTTTTTTCGAACCTTACAGTTGAAAAATTTCCAAATAATGCAATGACCAATCACAGTAAAAAAACAAAAGCCATTCTTTTTACGCGAAATTTTGAAATTTTTCATTTTATCTGCGTTATTTTAGTTTTAACTATTGATTAAAATTTTTTATTGCTAGCTTTTGCTGTTCGCACATCTATGTTTCATTTTACAAATGAGAAAGATGATTCTCACATATTTTCATATTGGTTTTGAAATATATGAAGAGAAATATTATTATTATAAACAATTCTCCTAAGAAAGAAGAATGTTAGGTTAGTTGAGTTTCATTTAGAGTAGAGAAGGATCTTGACAAACTGAAATAGAGATGAACCGTTAAATGAAATATTATGGAAGGAAGAAGTTATCAGTCGTTTAAGGTCTTACCTTTCCTTGAGGTCCTCGTTTTTAAATCTCCAAAAAATTTTCTCCGTTCACTTCGAACCTTTACACTTGGCTTAATGCAATACCGCCATATGCATTGCAGTAAGTTGCTGTTTCTAGAAGTTCTATTAGTTAGCTATTAGTTTTATTAGAAAAATGTATCAATACTATAATTTTACCATTATAGCTTGCTTCCAAGATTTGGCAGCAACGAAAAATGTTGTCTTTAAACCGTTTTTTTACACTGCTGTAATGTTGGTATGGGTTTGCCATCTTTAAGAACACTAACATTTTCTTTTTTGGTACCTCAACAACAAAAAGGAAATTAACTCGTCAGAAAAATGTGAAAATGACAAAAACTTACCATTAGGCCACACGTTTTGTATTTAATTTGATACAAATAGCCTGAATTTAAGCTCAAAAGAACAAGTGCAAATCGTTGACATTTAAACGATGCAGACGATACGTTGCAGACGACACATTGACAGCCGAGTTGTTGCCTTTCGGTGGTGGTGTGTACTGAAATCACAGTTGGAGAGCCAATCAAAAGGTCGAGTCAACTCACGGAGACCATGTTGCTTCAGAACTGATTGCTGGATGGACGATGAATGATAGATCTAGCTGCCAGTTAAACAAATTTACGTCCTTAAATAATTAAAACATAGTCTTATGCTCCATCTAACGCTTATCCATTAAGCATCGTGTTAAGCAATCGATTAAATCGTGACATTGTTTAATGCACCAATTCTTCAACATCAACACGCCTCAGCCTTGCAAACACAACAGCTAATGGCGTAAAACCAAGCACCAGCGCAAGCAGCAGCAGCAGCACCCGCACACAAGCTGACACGTCTTCCCCAAAGGCAAATCAAGTATTTTAATGGAGATACCCTTGAATTTACATCATTTGGAAGCGCTTGAATGCCTCCATCCACTTGTACACAGTGATGGATGTAAAAAAATTAGACTGTCTCAAGGCATATCTAAAAGAGGACGCACACTTGTGCGTTGAAAATCAGAAACTTACTGAAGCCAACGACAACATTGCCATAGCTGACTTAAAAAGAGTCTATGCTAAGCCCAAAGCACTCACACAGCCTCATTTGTGCTAATATGCTAACGTCTCCTAACAAAACAGTGGCGGCGTATCGGCACTAAGGAAACTGCCACTCACCGTCCAGTTCCACATAAACGCCTTGAAAACTCTCGGAGAACAAGAAGACCTTCACACTCGACTTATGAAATTACTTCCTGTATAATTGCAGAAAGAATGGTCAAGCTCTGCCGATAACGAAATCGCGGACATTACAGCCATATTCAATTTCATTAGGGATAGGTCGATGAAGCTGAAAGGTACATCGGTAGAAATCGGAAACCATAAAAACACCACAGCAGCAAACCCAAACCAGTGCAGCAAACAACCAAACCAGCAGCTGCCACTGCATCACAGCTGCTAATGAGAGCCAGATCTCAACCAGCTCCAAACACCAGCCAAATTCCCAAACAAGCTACGCAATCGTCAAATACATCCACCAGATGATAGGACACCTACACCATGGTAAAATGCACAAGACCAGCTATTTTATGCGAGGAAATTCACTACCCCATGGTTTGTCCAGTAAGCCTGTAAGGCTCATCGCAAGGCAGAAACAGATATCAGATGTTTCAGTGCAAACCACGAAACTATGAACTGCCTCCCTGAATAAGCATGGAAACATTAACAAGCGACACACCACACAGAATGGAAGACGTGGGGATCATAGAACGAGTCACCGTACCCACAGAGTGGGTCAGTCCAATGGTCGCCGTCGACAAACCGGGAAAAGATGTCGGGATTTGTATCGGCCCCTTTCGAACGCTACGTTTCTGCCGGATCCCGTTTGGCATTCGATCAGCAACCGAGGTGTACCAGTGCACCATGGAGAAACTTTTCGGTGACCTAGATGGCATCCAAATCTACTTAGATGATATCCTGGTATGGAGTGAGACAAAAGAGCAACTAAATGAACGTCTGGAAGAACCCTGGCTTGGCCACGTCGTCAAAGAAGGTGAATTAATGGCTGACCCAACCAAGGTAGAAACAGTACTAAACATGCCAGATCCAAAGTGCAAGCACGACCTCCTTCGTCTGATCGATGTTGAATCGATATGGGATGCGCAACAACGAAAACCTAAAGAAACTCAAAGTGGCGTTTGCCTCATTGCCAGTGCTGCGCCAGTACGATCCCGACCTTTCTCTGGTCGTATCCGTCGATGCCTCCCCCACCGACCTTGGAGAAGTATTATTACAAGACAACCAGCCCGTCGCCTATGCATCTATAACCCTGACGGAAACACAGAAACACTACGTTCAGATCGAAAAGAAACTCCTTACTGTTCAGCTTTGACTGGATCGGTCCCGCCAACGTGTATGACAGACAGTGGTCGTCGAAAGCGATCACAAACCCCTTCAATCAAGCAGGCCTCCTCAACAAACCAATGGCATCATGCTCATTCCGCATCCAGCGGTTTCGCCTTCAACTTCAAAGACACGACTTCGATTTTGTCTACAAACCAGGACGTGACCTCGTCCTTGCCGATGCCCTCAGCCGTGCCTCCAGTTCCAGTTCTACACGGAAAACCAATCACAATCAAGTGATGTACAGGAGGTTACAGTGAAATATGTCAGGTTTGGCAAACAAAGCATAGGAAAAACCGCCACATTTTTCTGCAATATACTGTACATTTGGTGATTACGTCGGCAATGCCCACTACGGACACTAGAGCCCGTTACGCTGCCGCCACTGCCACTGATCCAGCCCTACAAGTGGTAAAAGACATGCTTTTCAAAGAATGGCCCGAACACAAGTGAAATTGTCCAATAACGGCCAAACCCTTTTGCTACGTTCGGCACGAGTTGTCAGAATCGGTGGCCTCCTTCTTCGCGGTGAAACAGTGGTGGTTCCGAAATCGTTGCAGCAGGAAACCTAACGGCAAATCCAGATGGCCACTTCGGAGAAGTAAAGTGTGTAAAACGCGTAAAATCGGTTGTGTACTGGCCAAGCTACATTAACCAAGTCCGAAACATGGTGGCGTCGTGCTCAACCTGCCAAGAAAATCGAAACCAAAATCCTGCCCAACCACTGCAACCTGTTGAGGCCGCGTTGCATCCTTTCCAGATCATGGGCTCATACCTGTTTGAATTCAAACAGATTGAGTCCCCTACTTGCTCGTCGTCGACCACTACAGCAAATGGCCATGTTTTGTCCCATAAAAGTCAACGGTTTCGTCTACAACCATCGCAGAGCTTGACGGAAATTCGCCGATTTTGGGATTTCATCCGTGCTACGGTCCGACAATGGACCCCAAAACGGGAGTGTAGAGATCCGGCGCTATTGTGCCTCTAAGGGCATCCCATAAGCACCACTTCAAGCCCAGAATACCCGAAGTCAAATAGGTTGGCCGAGAGAACCGTACAGACGGTAAAACAACGCATCGTAAAAATGCTTGACGACGGGAAAACGGTGTGGGGTGCCCTCGCCGCAATTCGCTCAACATCCGTGTCCTGAACTCTTACCTCGCCCACCGTCCTCCTACAAGGCCGCCACCTCCGTGGCGCTCTACCTTACACCCCCTCCGCACTCCAGCACAGGGTCGTTAGTGCGCCTACCGTCCGGCAGCAGTTGTAAAAAAGCCATGCAGCAGCGTCATTCAACCATGGCCGTTTCCCAACCCCCCGTGGTTCCATCTTGTCCGTCTGGCAGACGGTCCGAGTTCGCCTTTCCAGAAGGTGGATTCCGGGTACTGTTACAAAGGCATGTGCAGAGCCTGATTCGTATATAGTCCACACCCGAGATGGGCGAAATTTCAGGAGGGCCCGGCGGGTCATTAATGCCCAGCGAGAAGGCAGACCAGCTTCTCCACCTTCGTCGCCGTTTTTACAGCTTTCGGTTAAACCACCTCCGCAGGCCGTGCTGTCCCAGAATTTTCCAGCCTTGACCCAAGACGGATGGTTACCACCACAGACGTATACAACTCACCCGATTTACGAGAGTCCATTTTCGGGTTTCCACCGGTCGCTCCCGCAGTCGCCACATCGCCATAGAACCGCCCTGGCCAAGAGACATCGGACAAGCGTGGAGCCACTCGTTCTGGACGGCACTACCTCGCCAATTCCCGCTCGTTACTCCCACTTACCCGCTTCGTGCCTTACATAACGATGCTCTCACTCTCCTAAATTTTCTTTCCCCATATCTGTTCGTTGTGTAAAGGAGGACACGACGTTGTCACGTTGCCTCCAATACGGAGAAAGAAAACAAAACGCGGCGCTGTTACTCACAATGTCGCGTATAGGTAAGCACAAGACAATACGTGTTTGATAGAATAAACGTGTATTAAAATACCACAAGTAATCAATCGAATGAACAGGTAAGAGGCGAAGGCCTACAATTACGTAACAATTACTTGGGCGTACACTACTAAGGGACTACTAAGACAAGTAGGGAAATTTACTAAGCAGGGGACTTACGCTTCAGCTTGTGAGGACGAGGTAGCGGCTCGGAAGGATGCGGAGGTACACACTAGATAACTCTCTCAATGGGCGAATAACTACTGCGAGTTGCCATGGCTTTTTATATGTTAGCCATCGACTGTAAAAGCCCTACGGCACAGTGTTAAAGGATAGGCGGCAATATCGAGCGGTATCGGGCGATTTTGGGCGCAATGGAGAGGTATAGGCGGGCAAATTCGGGCGGTATCGAACGAATTTGGACGATAGTTAAAAATCGGTTGGACGGTTTTAGGCCATTTCGGGCAATCTCAGACCAACCGAAATAAATCTATTTTTAGCCGACGTGCCGGGACATGTCTTCGTTATTTATTACATTTTTAAGGGAGTTTTTAAACTAGGTTAGTAAATGAAGGCTTTAAGTAAAAAGGGGCTACAGGTATAAAATTCTAGTCTATTTGAAAAAGGAAATAAGAATGGGCTTTGCTAGATGATTCGTTACATCGCTCCCCGTCATACCAGATTGCGTCCCGCAATCCAAAAGAAATTTAGGGCTCTCTTGGGCGGTTATTCTGTGGTCGGTAAACTGCTGTAGGGGGGGGCGGGGGTTTACAACAACATTTCCATATTAAACCACAAAATCCGAGGGCATAGCAGCCGCGAGCGAGTAAAAGGAAGGCAGCGATAAATAGAATGATAAACGAGTAGACTTTAAAATTCTCGAACCAATTGGTGAAAGTGCCGAGACCGGCTTTTTCGGCTGCCGAAATGACGATTGCAGATGCTCCTGTTTTTAGATTTGGTCCAGTCGCGGAATGTTCGTTCATGGCTGCTGTGATGTCGGCCATCACATCCATTGGACTAACCAGGGTATCTGTATATGCGGGATTGGTTTGATGCTGGTACTCGAAGAAATCGACGTCTTGGTAACGGAAAGCGTCGGCCAGATCACGCTGTGGAACGACGACGGATGCTTCGACCAGTTGCCACGTGTTATTGCGGTAGGCATACGGTTTATCGTTGAAATTAACGATTCCACCAGCCCAGTAGCACGGCGTGAACTCTGTTAGTTCCCAACCAGATCGGCCGATAGTAGAATTTTCGAACCGCGACTGCGGCCCACAAATGGTGATGTCTGTTGTGAAGGTAACCGTTGTGGGAGTGCATTGAATGGCTGAGACGATGTTTCCTGTTGCGATCAGTTTCACGCACTGACGGAGTCCCAGTTGTGTGGCTGTCAGCCATCCATTTTATTGAGCAGTTATTGAAACAGCTTGTGCGTGTTTGGCGCGTCGTTGGTCGCATTGTATGCTCTGGACGATTCGGACGAGCTCGTTTTCGTGGCGGATGGCAGCAGCTTCTAGATATTGGATCCTAGCGTTTTGCCGGATGTTGATGTCTAGGGAGTCGCTCCGGGTGTAACATTTTTTATGATTGAAGGCACGGGGACTGCGGTTGGGCCAACGGGTATGTGGTGACGAATAAATGATTGTCACCAACCACGGTCCAACTGTCTTTTTGTCGCATTTCACGGTCTGGCAACGTGATATCAGTCGTACGTGGAAGTCTAGTTGTTTGGAGTCATCTTGGAGAATCCAAGTTCCGTTTGTTGACGATTCATACCAGTATCCCACACCTTTTTCTAATTGTCTGAGGGAAATGTCGGTTGCTTTTCCGTACGTGTCGATCCAGAATAAGGTGAGATGATTGTGAGTTAGGGAACCATGCGACACGTTGGCCTTCTCCAAGGGTGTATTGATTATATCTCCTTCATCGATTCGGGAGAGGACGACTTCTTCCAACATGCAGTATATGGTGACCACGGTAGCGGTCCTTAGCCAATATCCTACGTCGTCTGGCTCTTGGTTGAATACCCATTTGTTTTCTGATATGGTCATTGGGCTCTCGTTGCATCTTTTTGACTGCCTCATGATATCGCACTCTACGGCTGTTGTTTCCATGGCGATGCGTTCCGGGACGATTATGGCTTGTCCCACGAAATTGATCGTGATGTGTTTGATTGATTTCCATCTGCCGCAGATATATCCGGGGAAGTTAAAGGCTGCCTTTTTGTCGGTCATTACTCGGTAGTCCACTTTAGTGTGTGAAGCGCGCGTGGCAGGCTCGCACAGACCGGAAAATTGGGAATTCCAACTCCAGTCGGGTTATTACAGTTGCATGTCGTGGTTTGGAATGCTCCTGCCGATGAGAGCAGTAGCGTCAGCGTGATAAGGGTCAGCATGATCTACGTAACCATAAAAAAAAACATCTTCGTTTTACTACCATATTTCTTGGCAGTACTCTTCTTCTTTTATTACGCTTATTAAGGGGGGTAACATATACGTATGGAACAATGAGGAACACGAAATATCTAGGTCCATTTAGCCTTATGAGGCTGTATCTGGTCGGGTCTAAAATATCTTAGCTTATATGGGGGGGGGGGGGGGGGGGAGGCAGCGGTTGTGGGTAATGGTCGCACTAAGGAATTACAGGAGAAACATGGCAATGCTGCTGTGGAGGGAGGATGGGGAAAGAAACTCATGAAGAGACAATAGAGACAGGAGAGAGGGAATGGCCTACAGAGCTATTGTGACGTACGTTCGCGTACGCTGTTTGTATCCGTTTTTATTCTAAACATCCTGAACGGTGGGCGTAAGGGAGGGTGTTTGGGGGGGTAAAAGGTTTGTTGGTGGGAAGTTTACACGCAGGGGAGGGTGACTTTAACTATTGCGGGAGCGTGAAGAGGGACATGGTAGGGGGTGTGTGTTTATTAGAGATGGCTAGTGGGGAGTTCGTTTAAGTAATAGGGGTGTTTGACTTTTATCCGTTTGTATCCGGAGCATCGTACGGGGTGGCGGGAGGGGGGGGGGGGGTCTGCGTGATCGTCGTGCCATGCTTGTAAAAGTTGGGGCATGGGGTTACCATGGTACGTGGGGTGTCGGCAGTATGGCGTTTTATTCATATGGCTATATAGGGAAGGAGAGGAAAGCATAGAGAGCGCACCATATTGTTGCCCGCGGCGTATCCCCGGGATAGGAAAAAAGAAGTTCGGAAAGGGATGGTAGTGTGAAACAAGGAATCGATACATAGCGAACGTGTTTTCGTATATGTATCTTCTATGTAGTAGTTGTTATTTATTTTTTTATACAGTAAGTTTCCTTTTTTTTTTGTTTGTTTGTTTATTTCTTGTTTGTTTTCGTTTTTTGTTTTTGTTTTTGTATTATTATTTTATTTATTCATTTTTAAATATTTTTTTTTTAACCTTTTTTTTGTTTGTTTGCGTTTTTATTTATTGATTTTGTTTTTCTTATTTTGATAAAAGAAGTTAAGAGTTTTTTTTTTTTTTTTTTTTGTTTGTTTCTTATTGTCATCATCTTGTACATTACATGTTTAGAAGAAATACAGTGACAATTATGAAGGCGGCTACTATTAGTGTCTCCCTGGCCGTGGGTAGCCATCCTTGGCTGGTTGCCGGTGGGTTGCTCTGTTGAGCCTCCAACGCCTTCCTTGCCTTGAAGATAAATTCAGTTGGCGGCCATTCCATTGTAGGAAGGCCGTACGGCGTCCATTCCCTCTTGCTGGTGCCGTTTTACAGACGAGTCATGTAGCGATCCAGAGCAAGGAACTTCCCTCAGTCTGTGTTGCCGGCTGCGTCTGCGATTATGTGGTTTAGGCTGCCGGGGTTGCCGAAGTACCCGTCCAGTTCCTCGTCCGAGAGGCCCTGGCCTATCTGCTCCGACGGGGAGCGGTCGTCGGGGAGACTGGCTGTCTCGTCGGTGTCTTCCGAGCCTTCCAGATTGATGGTGCTGTTTAGAGGGGTTCCCTGCGCCCAGATTTTATCGATGAAGCTCCAGTCTTCATCGGTGAGTGGCTCCCATTGAATGGACATTTTGCTTTTGGATCAGGAGGTGAAATGGATGCTTGTTCGTCGTTTCTAGGTTGCTTAAATACTCCTTTTCGTCCCACTTGCAATGTGGCATAGAGTTCATGAACTTGTTAGGGCGTTTCGCCATGGTTGTAAACGGTCGCGACGGTCCCACTTGAGTGTCCTGTAGCACTTAACCTTTTTTATTGTTTTATTGATTTTTTTCCTTAGGTCAAAATGTTTGTAAGGCCACCACTATTCCACACTGCTGTTCGTATTTTAGTTTAAATTTCCGCTATAAAACTTGTCCTTGGCCTGATCGTTGACCTGGCACACAACCGTGGGAGGTTTTCATTCGGGATCTCAGTAGGAGTATTGCACATGTGTTCGGGGACCACGTCGTCTGGGGTTGACACGGTTGCACTCGTTGGTTCTGATGTAAGCGCACTTTGAGACGCACTATTTTCTAGCTCGATATCGTCCATGCCATCACTTCGTTCCGTTATAGTCTGGTCGGAATCGTTTTCACTATCCGATTGTTCTTCCACATGAGTCTGAGTAGCAATGTGTTTCCGAAATCGGTCGTTTGGTTCAACCGAAGGCTCGACATCTGGCATGGGTTCGTCCGTCCATAACATAGTCTCGTACAGAGGTTTAAGCCTGTTACTGTGGACTAGTTGGCAGTTGTACGAATTGTCTGCTATGTCCACTGTGCGATTTGAGTACACTTTAACGATACGATAAGGGCCTGGAAATTTCGATCTAAACTTCCTGTTGTCTCCTTTTTGCACAACCCGGACATCTAACAAGACTCTATCTCCCGGTTTGTAATCGAATATTTTTGCCCTTTTGTTGTATTGTTCTTTTTGGCGTTCTCTGGCTTTCTAATTTTCTTCCCGTGCCCGCTGGAAACTGTATCGTAGTCTTTCTAACAGCGTGTCGACGCAGCCACCAGATGGGGACCATGGATTCGGGAACTGCTCCCAGAATTTTCTTTATGAGCATGTTACAATCCCGGCCGTGCATCATGTAGTTAGGTGACTCGTTGGTGGAGGAATGAACGGATGCTCGGTACGCAAAACATATTTCTCCCAATACATCTTCCCAATTATGATGTTGCCCGTCTACGAGTTCTTTTCTTAACATAGTCGTGAGGGTCCGGTTAGATCGTTCCGTTTTCCCATTACTTGCCGGATTATATGCCGTAGTGAATCTTTGTTCGATGTTAAGTTTTTTGCAAAAGTATTTAAAGAGACCGGAGGTAACATTCGGTCCTCTATCTGAGACGATAGCTAGTGGGGGCCCATGGGTCAATACAACATTTTTATATATACATTCGGCTGTGGTAAGGGCAGTTTGGTCGGGTAGGGCGACAGCAATTACGTACTTTGTGAAGTAATCGGTGATTACGCAAATACAGTTATTTCCGTTAGGGGATATTGGTTGGATGGGGCCTAAAAAATCTATTCCTATAATCTGAAATGGGAATTTAGCTAGTTCATGTGGAAAAAGGAAGGCTCTGAAGCTGGAGTTAGTATTTGCGATGCAAATTTCACAAGCACAGGAGTATTCTTTTATATCTTTTCTCATCGTGGGCCAATAGTAACTATTTTTATCTTTTAGGTAGGTTCTAAGGAAGGCAAGGTGACCTAATATAGGTCCGTCATGCATTTGTTTTAACACTACCCGCCGTAAGGTAAGGGGCAGAATAACTTGGGGATTTAAAATATTTCTCTTGCTTTTTGTCGTCGGTATTTCTATTCTGTACAGCACACCACTTGTAACTTGTTAAAAGCTAATTTCTTTTGCCCAAATTGGCATATTTTTTTCGTTCTCTTCTGAAAGGACTCCGTCGTCTAGATATTTTTTTATTGCTTGACATAATGGATTCTCTGCTTGGCTAGCTACGATATCTATTTCTACGTAATCCTCATGGATGTGGGCGATGCGAAGGCGTGACAGACAATCGGCGTTTTAGTGCACACGGCCTGGCCGGTACTTAATTTTGTAATTGGTACCGACTAATAAGATAGCCCAACGACCTAATCTGCCGTTGTTGTCTTTCTGTTCCTCTAACCATTGAAGGGGCAGTGATCGCTAATCACCGTAAATGGTTCATCTAGTAAGTAGCGTCGGAAATGTTTAATAGAGAATACAACGGCTAATGCCTATTTTTCTACTGTGGCGTATTTCTATTCAGCCGGTTTTAGTAACCGACTTGCGTATGCTATGCGTTTCTCTACACCGTTCTGTATCTGTGAAAGGACCGAACCGATGCCGTAATCGCAGGCATCGGTGAACAATAAAACTCGAGATCAATGTTAGGGTAGGCTAATAGCGGAGGAGTGATTAGACATGTGCGTAGTTTTTCGAAAGCTGTTTGGTCGTCATCCGTCCAAACGAAGGGCTTGTTTAATGCATTTTTATGGGTTTTTGCGGTCAATGGTTGGGCAATTGCCCCGAAATTTTCAATGAAACGTCTGTAATATCCTGCTAGGCCTAAAAACGATCGCACTTCTTCTGCTGAATTTGGAATTTTGTAGTTGGCGATTTTGTCTACTTTATCTGGGTCAGGACCGATGCCGTCGGTAGAAATAATATGCCCAAGGTAATTTACTGATTGCTTCATAAATTGACATTTCTTGAGTTTTAATTTTAGTCCCGCGTTTTTAATTAAAGAAAAGACTTCTCGAATGTCGCTCAGATGACTTTCGAAGGAGTCGGAAAAAATAATTACGTCATCTAGATAGACTAAAGCTTTCTTTCCTAAGACGTCTCTCAGGATATAGTTCATTAATCTTTGAAAAGTTGCCGGCGCATTACATAAACCAAAAGCCATTCGATTAAACTCATATAAATTATTTTCTACAATAAAAGCTGTTTTTTCTTTCGATGATTCTTCTAGTTCAATTTGCCAATAGCCCGATGCAAAATCCAAAGTTGTAAAGAATTTCTTTCCGTATAGTCGGTCTAGAGTGCTATCAATTCTCGGAAGTGGATATGAGTTTTTTTTTGTTAAATTATATAGTTTCCTATAGTCGATGCAAAAACGCATTTCTCCTGTTGTCTTAACTACCAAAATTACTGGTGCTACCCATGGGGACGTGGAATGCCGTATTACGTTTGCTTGCAACATTTCTTTTATCTGTTTCTCTAATTCCTCTTTTTGGCCTTGGCCTGTACGGTAAGGTCGAAGTCGAATAGGTCCTTTTCCCTCTGTGTCGATGAAATGTGTGATTAAACTTAAAGCCCGGAGTCTTTTGTCGCGAATAAGCCGGTAAATTCGTTGAGAAGTGCCACCAAAGGTTTTTTATATTGGGGGTCTACATCTGGTTCGGGTACGCACTCCTTGTCCGGAGGATTCGCCTGAGAAGCAGACTCTTGACCTGACGATACTTTGCCTATCAGTTGACAAGAAAATTCTACCTTTCCTAGGGAACTATCCCTCTGCAGAGTATGTGCCCTATTAGATTTATTTTCCACGACCATCTGATATTTCCCGTTACCTTTTCTAGCATTTATAAAATTGCCTATAAATATTCCCTCAGGTAAATCCATACTCTGGGAAAACAAAAAGAGAGATTTGGTGTCCATGTTATCACCATTTTCCTTAAATATGGCCTCTACAACTTGAACAGATCTGGGGGCAATTAAAACCCTTTTAACTAAGATCATTGCTATTGCAACTGTCCTTGCAACTTGACTTTTCGGAAATAAACCTTCCTGCTTGATTTCTTGATTACTTCCTGGTCCGTCGCAGGCAAGAAATATAGTTTTAGAGCGGCCAACAAAAATAAACTCGTGTTTGTCTGCGGCGTCCAAACCCAATATACAGGCTTCAGATATACCGTTCGTGACGATAAGTTCTTGGTCTAGTATATTGGCGCCGTAAACCATAGGTAGGGAAACTATCCCTAACGTGAACAATTTCTTATTGTGCACATCGTATAACTCTACGTCGGACTCAGAGCAACTTAGTTGATGTTCCGACGCTATTTGATGAAAAATATCTATATGTAATAGGCTTCTGGCCGCGCCAGTATCGAACAATGCTTTGAACGGAATATCATGAATTTCTACCGAAAGTCGTGGGGCTGCTGATTTACTGAATGCTGTCATTTTTGCGACTGATGGTAACATTTCGGGGCTTACTGACCTATTCCCCGTCGACCCCACTCTATGGCCGGCCCTTATTCGTTTCCCTGGTTCATAGAGTCGTTAGTTTCGTTGGGCCTTATTAAGTTTCTTTTATTGGGACAAAACTTTGCTATATGGCCAAACTGTTGGCAAACATAACAGGTAGGTGGCGTGCTGGTGCTGTCTGTCGTTTTAAATATCGAAAGCAAGATTCGATGCTATGGTTAGTGAGACCGCAGTTGGGGCACCCTACGGCGTTTTGGATTGACCTGTTTTGTTGGGGAGGTTGCTGACCTTAGATATTTTCGTCGCCTTGGCCGAAGGCGTTTGTGAATGGCTGACGGAATTCGCTTGTTTGACCTTGGCGAGTGAAAGAGTTGCGCGGGGCGGGGTTTTAGAAACTGACTTGCTTTGATTGGTTTGGGGAATAACTGGAGTTGCTTCTTATTGGTTGGCGGATTCCATTCTCTTGGCGGAAGTTTGTTCGCATTAGGTTGCCGAGATTTGTAATAAAATCCGTTAGGCGATCGATTTTGTTGATTAAATCAGGAGATGTGTTTGTTTCTTGTCGAGTGGGCTCCGTGGTGGCTATCTTCAGGGTGGAGGCGATTGATATTGACATTTTAGTTGACAGCATGCTAATTATTTCAGAATTGTCCCAGTTGGACATATCTACGACGTTGTCGAAAAGTTTGATCCAACAATCGAAGCGAGCGGCGGGACTCCCCGAAAAATTTTGGAGTTGATTCAGCATGGTGATAGCTTCCCTGTCTTTTCGTTGTTCGGTTTTACGGTAAGCATTTGATGGCGATGCCATTTCTCGATTGTTCTGGGTAATGTAATTGTGGGCCCTTTTTTCCGTGAATAACTGCTCTTGGTCTGTGATCTTCTTTGTGGGTGAGTGGTCACCGTGGTATCCCCAGGCGTTTGTTTTTCCTTCGGTTGTCTGATAGTCCGCTCCCTTTGGGTACGATGTGTGTGTGTCGTTTTTTGTTAGAGGCTGAGCTCTGTTAGTATCAATCCCGATAGTGTAAGGGTTTTGTATTTCCTGTGGATGGTAATAAACAGGACGGTTTGTATTTGGATTCCGAGAAATTGAACTTTGGCCTTCACTGACGAAGGGAGAACTGTAACGCGGCTGAGGTTTAACAAGGGTTTGATCAATTGTCTGATTCTGGTACAGAATAGCGTGATTGCTATCTGATACTTTGTGTTCAGAGTCGTTGCAAGGGTTTCAAGGGAAATGGGAGTGTTGGTCGCAAATCTCCAGGTATGCACGCTGAATGGTCTGTCGAAGAGAGTGGATTTGTTGTTCGTACGGTTCTTTCTCTAGTGTCGTTATTATATTGGCGATTATTACACTGGCTTGCGGGTATGCCGGCCGTATACGTTGTAATTCCTGCCGAAGTAGGGCGTATTGATTGTGTAATGTCACGATGCTTGTGGTGATTATCCACTTTTCCATGCGTTGGTTCGGCTTTTAGAAGAAATTCGATTAAGTCGATGCTCTCTTCCTCTAGGCCGATAGCGTTGCTGTGTTGGCTTAGCGCTGCAAGGATGCCGTCGATACCGACGTTAGGTACAAAAGGTATAGGATTGTTAATTACTTCTACAGTGGAGTTGAGCGTGCGTGATGGAATATTTGCCGGTGGTGTGTTGGTATTTGGTGTTGCAATGTGGAGGTGATCTGAGAGGTGATCGACCAACTCGAAGAATGAATTGGGAGTGGTAGGGGAAGAGTGTGGAGTGTCAGGTATTTTGTTTTTTGTTAGGTTTTCAAAAATAGTTCCGTCCGTTTTTTTTTGTGGTGTGATTGTCGACTAAATCGTGTTGCGGTATGATGGTTTCGTTATGTTCTATGCTGATCTTATTGACCGGTTCGGTTTCTTCCAGAACCGAATTATTTGTCGGGATGTTGAGTTGTGTTTGGTCTTCTTCGCCAATTACTAGACGGATTTTAGGGGGTTCGCTTATGCTAAGTGATTCAGGAATAAGGGCGGTCTGTGTTGCCGGAACAATAGGGCATAGTTCGGTAGCTATGGTCTCTATCTTAGTATACTCTCCGTGTGGAATTTCGCAGCTTATTGTTAAATTAGACTGGTTTGTCGATTTCTTTGGTGAAAAGAAATTAGCAATTTTATCTACAAAGGATAGGTTTGTTCTATCGGTTTCTTGGACACGTATCCGCTTGGATCGTATAATAGCTTCGGGGTTATCTACTTGACTCAGGGGTACGTAATTGAGTGTAGAACGGGTAGATCTCTTTCGAAAGGATAAGGGGTTGAAGGTCATATAATTCTCAGACTGAGTTAATTCAGTTGCGGAATTTGGATTGTCAAAAACGTTTGTGGAAATGTTATCAGATTTGCTAGCTTTTTGGAAAAAGGTACGTTTTGTCTTAGGCTTAGCACCTGTATACAACGACATTGTCAGTGAGTTCAAAAACCGCTGCCACCAGATGTAAAGGAGGACACGACGTTGTCATGTTGCCTCCAATACGGAGAAAGAAAACTAAACGCGGTGCTGTTACTCACAATGTCGCGTATAGGTAAGCACAAGACAATACGTGTTTGATAGAATAAACGTGTATTAAAATACCACAAGTAATCAATCGAATGAACAGGTAAGAGGCGAAGGCTTACAATTACGTAACAATTACTTGGGCGTACACTACTAAGGGACTACTAAGACAAGTAGGGAAATTTACTAGGAAGGGGACTTACGCTGCAGCTTGTGAGGGCGAGGTAGCGGCTCGGAAGGATGCGGAGGTACACACGAGATAACTCTCTCAAGGGGCGACTAACTACTGCGAGTTGCCGATGGCTTTTTATATGTTAGCCATCGACTGTGAGAGCCATACGGCACAGTGTTAAAGGATAGGCGGCAATATTGGGCGGTATCGGGCGATTTTGGGCGCAATGGAGAGGTATAGGCTGGCAAATTCGGGCAGTATCGAACGAATTTGGACGATAGTTAAAAATCGGTTGGACGGTTTTAGGCCATTTCGGGCAATCTCAGACCAACCGAAATAAGTCTATTTTTAGCCGACGTGCCGGGAAATGTCTTCGTTATTTATTACATTTTTAAGGGAGTTTTTACACTAGGTTAGTAAATGAAGGCTTTGAGTAAAAAGGGGCTACAGGTATAAAATTCTAGTCTATTTGAAAAAGAAAGTAAGAAGGGGCTTTGCTAGACGATTCGTTACAGTTGCATCTGTCACTTACTTCCATTTACTTCCCCGACCATCTCTACCTCCTACAAGGAACTATGCTAACCTTATAGTACTATCATATTTTCACTTCATGCAAAAAAAATTTACAGTTGAAATTGTCCACGATAAAGAAAGATGTAGTAAATGGCAATCTAGTACTGCAACTGTTGCCCTCTGTTGTATGTTTCAAGTGCTGCCATCTTGTGTTTGACTTCATTACCATGCTTGTCTCCCTTAATGTTACCTTTCCACCCCTATAGGTTAGGTCGAACCTTAGTCGACCTCTGGCCTCTCTTTTATTCAGACTGGGAGTCGGGATTTGGCCCGATGTCCGACAGGACGTTAAGAGGGGGCTCTGCTGTTAGCTGGCCGCCCTCGCGCAAGTCCTTAAGAAGAGGCTCTGCATTACTGCTGGCTTCCCTTCGCGAGTGTGTGTAAATAGTATGTGTATGTATTTTGTATGTCTTTGTTGTAATTTCTGTGCAATTGTTTGTGTATGAACGAAACTGTAACACTAGCAACCCCTGTAACTTATAATACCCCGTGACCAAGAATACACAGTCTTGTCGCAGCTACTAAAGCGTCAACAGTCACGGCCATTGAACCGGACGTCTCCGCATGTCTAATCGATCACGCAACTTCCGGCGAGATGAGTCAACGATATATGAACGATGCTGGTAATGTACGAGAACGGTGTGAACGGATGGTGATCGGATCTCATCCTGCTGGACTGGGGCTATCGATTGTAGGGAGCAGGGGGCATCGAATCCAAAGAAATATATAGTGGGAACGTCGAGTCTAGAACATTTGAGACATATTATCAATGCTGAGGCCATCTGCTCCGATCCGGAAAAATTTTCGGTCCTAGCCAATTTTTCAGTTAATAGTGTCAAGTCTTTGAGTTTTTTTAGGCCTGGCTTCCTTTTACCGAAAGTTCATAGCGGACGTTGCCGTCATTGCAAATCCTTGCACGCCCTCCTAAGAAAAAGTGCGAAAGAGATGTGAGAGAAGACCAAGAAAACGTAAAAAGAGCCCTTGTTCAGTGATTATGCCACACGTCCGTCCTGGCCCATTTTGACGACCAACTCGAGGTTGAAATTTACACAGACGCAAGCTATCTTGGCCGTGTTGATGCAACCATCGCCAGTTGGACCAGGATCCGTCGCTTTTATTGGCAAATGTCTGCCAATGCCGCAAGTAGGTATCAAGCTAGCGAGTTAGAATTTCTTGCTCTTGTGTGGGCTTTGAAAAAATCCGTTGCTATGTTTACGGGCGTCGGCTTCCAGTGAAGACGGACAATTAAGCGTTGAAATGGCTATTTTCAAAAAGGAAATTAGTGGGGAAATTTTCCAGGAGGGTTCTTGAATTGAGTACGACTTTCAGGTGGGGCACATTAAGGAGGTTGGAAAATTTCGTAGCCGATTAGCCAATTAGCAGCTGGGATCTCCATGACAGAACATCTAGGGTGGGTCCGAAAAACAAACAATTATTCCATGCCTGAAGTGGCGTATCTACAACAACTAGATAGCCAGATCCGGCCGCTTTTCACAAACCATTTTACTGACAATGACACTGAATTTACACTGTTAAAGTATATGTTATTTAAGACAATTTTAATTTTAATTTTAGGGATAGCCGGTGGAAGTTTACGTTTGTTGTCCTTTCGGTAATGCGTAGAGAAATCTTGATACGTAACCATAACGACTCGAAAACTGTCCTTTTGGTATTGAGAAGACCCTTTCTCGTTTGCCTGATCGTTTTTGGTAGCCAAGAATGATTAAACATGTACGAAATTTTGCATTATCCTGTATACACTGCCAACGTTTTAAACATGTGTCCCTCTCCCTGCCGGTCTTCTCCAGCCCATTCACCCACCGCTGCATCCATTCCATACCATCGACATCAACCATTTGAGGCTGTTGAAAAAGACTAACGGAGATAACGTGCATGTTAAGGTCGCCATTGACTATTTAACGAAGTGGATGGAAGCGGAGGCTGTGCCAAGTACAGCAACAATTCGCGTGGTGTCGTTCATCAAGAATCAAGCGGCATGGCGTACCGGTTCGGATTCTTAGTGATCAAGGTAGCGCGTTCAGTAGTGCTGAGATGGACGTGACTATGGAACGCGGGGAGGGGGGGTACAGTTTATCTTGCTTTGGCGGAACACCGGCAGACAAATGGACACGTTGGGCAGATGAATAGGTTGCTCACATCAGCGCTCAATGCTTACCTAAACCCATCCCACAACAACTGCAACGATTTACTTCCTGACACAATTTCGGCCATTAACACTGCCAAGCATTTAACCAACGAGTGTTCGCCATTCCAGGTGGTTAATGGCCGTACCCCTAATCACAGGAGAAACAATGTTTTCAATTGGCCCAGCTAGTGCCTCGAAACGCGTGAAAAGTTTTTTTTTCGTCGTATAAGCGCCATGCGCCAAGCGCTGCGCCTAAAAATTATTCGTAAACAAAAGGAAGGTAAGAGCTATGCGGACAAACGTCGACGAGTGGTCACCCCTTTCCAACCGGCGATATTGTGTTAGCGCGCCGAAAAATAAAGAAGGTGGGCTTAACAACAAAATTTCTTCCGAAATTTATCGGCTCCTTTCAAACCGTGCGTTTGGTGGGCCCGACAACTTTTCTCGTGGAAGACCTGCCGGCAAAAAGAGAAGGGGAATAGGTGGAGGTGGTTCAACGCCCATCTATACCAACTGAAGTTATTTCGTCTAAGATTAGAAGATGACACTAGCGAGGGTGGCGTGGATGATGCTGATATTCGCTGAACTGAGTCGATCGGTACCGGTCAGTCCACAAGAATTCAGTTAGCCCCGCCACTTTCCTCAACTCAGCTTCTTCCAGAGCCATCAGCAGCCCCCTTGGTACAGGTGGCACCCACTATAACTCGCCAGGGAAGAATACGGCGACAGCCAAGATGGCGTAGGTGGTGGAAAATAAGTCATGAAAAAAACTCTGACTGACTTGGTTAGAGAGACCGTACTCCCCCGCCCCCATATTTTCAGTTTTGTTTCGTTTTGTGTTTGTTTTGCTTTTATTTTTTTTTTTGTTTGTTTGTTTTGCTTTTGGGTAGTGTTTACGGGCCTGGATGGGTGCATATCGTGAACCTGGCTTAAAATTCATCAAATGTTGCAACTATTACCAGTGGCCCCAGCTACCGTTAGTATCGTTTTGTATTCTCCTCTTACTTTTCCTATAAGTTCCGCTCCCCTTAAGTGAGTTCAAGTTAACGCAAGCTTCCGCCCGGATCATAGTGTTTCATTTGAAATTAAAGGTTATCGCCCGGTAATTAAGAACTATTTTCGACTTTCTTTTCCCTTCGCTGGCCCTCCTGTTAGGTCCGTTTTCCATCCTTGCCTACCAGATCATCGCCGTAGTACGTAAATGTTGCGCACATTTCATTTTCGTTTTGTATTGTGTTTGGAACATTTGTTTTGGTTTGGTTTGTTACTGTGTTTTACACTTGCCCATGAATGTTTTGATTGTCGCTCCGTGTCGTTATAAGCCTCCACAGCACATGTTTCTCTCTTGGGCAACTAGGTAGCCGTTAATTCTTATCTGCATCGGTCAAATGCAGCACTAAATTCATTACTCACGGGTAACGAGCTACGTTTCAACAATTACCAATTAACCACAAAAAGTCACCATTCACGGATAACGAACTGCGTCTCCACCACACAATTGTCGCGCACTTCCTTCTATTAAACACAAATAGAATAATATGCCAAATGATGACAATAATTAACACGGTCTTTTCCTTCGACCAAACAAGAATAAAGAAAACACTTACCCAAACTTGGAGAACACAACGAAGATCTCTAGAGGAACCAAGAAGACTCCTCTAACGGAGTTTAGACAACTCCAGGAGCTCCTCCAATAGGTACTCATCGAACGGAGTTTCACAACACTGTCTTATACTGCTGCGCGAATCATCCCCTTCCGGACTCCGTATCTCCTTATCTTAGGGTAGCTTTCTTCTGGTAAGTTTTTTCTCCCGGTTGCAGCGTACTCCAAAGAGCGGGTGACTCATCTCTGCGAAGAGATAACCACCTTATTCCTTTTCTACCCTCGACAATATTTCGACCATACAGTACCCTCCAAAAGTGTCCGAACACTAGGGGTTTTTGGGGCCATTTAACATGGCGTCTTATGGCAGAAGGAGCCTAGCGCGAATGGAAAAAAGCGCGCTGAACTCACTACGTAAAAGCAGCCAGAAATACGTCTGCTTTTACAGCAAACTATTGGCTGTCACAGAAAAAAAACAGTGAGTTCAGCGCCTCAGGTGGGAATAAAATAAACTATTTTTGACGGGAAAAACTTACCACCGTCTTCACTTGAAAAAATTCCCTTTCCTAAAATAATTAATATTAAGTGATATTACTAAAAAGGGATATAGTTTAATGAATATCCTATTGATTAATCTAATTGCGAGGTCTAGGAAACATTTCCTTGTATGAAAAAACAATTTCTAAAAAATGAGGTAGTGTCATTAGGTATCCCGTACGCTAAACGCGGTGTTCGGTTAATACATGACTAGCATGCTAGTCAATCAATCTTATAGATAAAAAATTGAAAAAATTTTGCTAGATAGCGGATTATTTAATTAACACCTGGACTTTTTCATATTTTTTTATCATTTTTTCTGTCCCTTTTTTGCAATTGCGCTAGTCTCCTTCCGCCATAAGCCGCCATGTTAAATGGCCCCAAAAACCACTAGTGTTCGGACACTTTTGGAGGGTACTGTATATTTGATGACTGCGTTATACCAGCTAACGGTAAGGAATGTAAAATTTTAAAACTATTTTTTAAAAATATATTAAAATTTGAAGTAAAAGAGCATTAATAAAATTCCGACGGTTACTGACGCGATAACTGCGAACTGCGGTTAAAACACTTAATCTAAATTTAATTTTCTATGTAAAATACTACAAAAAAAATTTGCCATGTGTTATATAATGTGGTTTACAATGAAGAAAAAACGAATAGATGATTATTGATTTAAGCACTAGTTAAACAAATACTAGGGATTCTACGAAAAAAGGACGCAGCAACTAGAATCATTCGTAACAATGGATTATGGCATCAATTACGTCGTTGAGAAGTTCGATGATTTGTTGTATTGAAGGTTAAGCTTTTTTAGTTCTACTCTCTATTGTGAACTTGTATTTTTGCGTTAACTGTCCGGTAGATGGTTGACCTAGGTGATTGTTTTGGCGACAACTTCAGTGAGAGGTTCAACTGAAAAAAATGAACTGTTTCAACGGTAGTCGAGACCACCGTTGACCTTCAGTTGAATTGCAACTCCACCTCTTTTCAACATTTTGAGGCTCATCGTTCCTGTTGGAACAAAGTAAAAGGAATAGGACTATTTCGAAGTAGAAATAGGACTAATACCGTGGAGAAATAGGACTGGTGCCATGGGGAAATAGGACTGTCCTAATACATTTTAAAAGTCAGTTCTATTTCCCCCCAGTCCATATTTGTCCTGTAGAAATAGGACTGGAGATTTTCAGTCCTATTTCGTTTCAGTCCTATTTTACCGCCAATCCAGATTTAACGCTGACCTAACAAGAAGGTTCGAGAACAAAAGGTGAATTTTTCATCGTCGTCAATTGGGTTGCTACTTGGCAGATTGGCTAAATCGTTTTTTGTTTCGAGGTCGTTTTTTCGGGTTTCGGGGAACCTTTTGTCTCGCTCATGGAAATTTGGGTCTAATTCCGAATCTAAGCAGGTGCGCAAAAAAATGGTCCAAAACCCGGTTACATCCCCCGATTACACCACGTTCTGACCCGATTGCCTGATTTTTAGCCCGATTCTTAATTAATTCGATTGTGTTTCGATTTCAAGATAAAATAGCAGCTCCTTTTAAAATACGATGTGTGATTGTTGATGGCAGGGACACAGACCTAAATTTACCGGCAATATCTCGACTGGGGACGATGTTATAATAACAAGAATTGTACAGTATATTGCAGACAAATGTGGCGGTTTTCCCTGTGCTTTGTTTGCCATACCTGACAATTTTTATTGCAACCTACTGACGTCACCTGTGCTATATATACATTTTATGTATGTCTGATATCTATTTCATGTATGTATAGCAATCCAATTGAAATAGCTCATTACAAAGTTTCTTTCTACGGAAAAAAATTCGAAATAAAAAAAATCCTACGGTAAAAAAAATAGATTGGAAAACACATTTTACTGCCATAAGAACCCAGATTAAATAGCTCTAAAAATTACACGTGTTCCTGTACTTTTTGCACGCACTAGTGCAATTGTGATCACGATGAATTTTTTTTCTTACCGATCCTGATCATTTTTCTAATCCCTTTTGCTGGTCATCAAGGAATCAAATTAGAAGAGTTCTATATACAATTGCTTTCGTCATTTGAAAACTATACGTAGACATTTTTTGCTATTTTTAACGCTAGATGCCGGATTTGGTGTCCATACAAAAGTAATTGCATAAATCTTCGCCGATCGCGATTAAAGAATTTATCGCAACAGCAAGTTTGGCGCCTACTGTATATTTCTTCGTCAATACATAACGTGACGCAAAAGAACATCCATATTTACAGGAGGAAATCCTGAATTCGCCAACGGAAATTCAGCGCTCAATTGCAATACACATGTAATTGTTTTTCTCTCCAGTTTTTTATTGATATTTTGTGTTAAATAGTTTCCTCTCCCTAGCTCCTCAGCTCTAGCACAGGGCTCAGCGATAAGAAATGTGAAAGGGTTTTTGACAAAAACATTAGGTTATTAGAAAATCGGGTGTTCAAACAAAATTAGCCTTTTATTGTTATCGTTATTTAATTTTAAGAATAGAATGGTATTTGCAATTTCAAATCTAGGAAAAATTCGAATATATTTTTCTTCGCGAAAAGATCTCGAAGAAGCCAAAAGTTAGTCGGTAGCGTCAGGCGGCAATGAAAGAAAACAGACTGGCTTTATTTTATATACTTTTTTTAGCTGTCGTCTCATTGTTCCCATTTATCATAATATTAGAAATGAGGACAATATTTGGTTTGGCACGTTAACGGCAACAAAATGTGACTGCGAATTTACGCTTAGGATATTAAACGAATTGACGTTGAAATTGTGCGCATTTAGAAAAAGATTCCTCTTGAAAAGCAAAACTGGTTATATTTTAAACGGATGATTGTTTTATTAGCGCAAGGTGCAATATTAACCCGAAGTAGTAAAGTACATGTATGCTAGAGATTTAGAATGTTCTATAGTTTCTTCAAAGAGAACCATGCATAATTCATGTACAACTGCTTCGTACAACATTATATTAAATTATGATGAATGAAGTAGGAATAAACATTTTTAAATTTTGTCTTTCACAAAACCCCTCATCTGACATGTTGATTACGACTAACAAGGTTTCAAGGTGGAATGCTTAGAAAACGTAATAATACTGGACAATTGATTTATATAATTATAAAAAAAAGGAGTGGATTGGAGGAAAATTGAAAGCAATTTGAATTTTTTAACATCAATACATTGGCACACGTCGAAACACCAAAGATACTTATCGTATGTAAACAAACAAAAGAACGATAACTATTGAGAAACAATTAGTGAACATAAGAAACTAGGGCTTGTGCTACAAAAACAGATGAATTGCAAGTGTATGTTTTAGTGAAGGTAAACATCGTTGCCATTATATCCGTACGGAATAGAAGAATATAAAATTTGCGCTCCAACGACGACTCCGGATGCGTGGTCCAAAGCTGTAGCGCCTGATGAAGAATTCGGAGTACTGTATAAATTGGTGACATGCAAACCAATAATCAGCTTCATCGTCTGCTAAATACAGGTAATCACTATTTGATTCCTATAGATAAACGGGCCTTTTTTTTGTGCAAATCCGGGATGGCGGTCTAGAACGATGTGCCTAATTTCTCAGAAGTCGCTGTCACATTCTGGTGGATTAAAGTAGCCGAATATGTTCATCTCGTACACTAAGTAATAGTTTGAAACAGATTAATAATGTTTATCTGATTCATGATGGTTAATAATGCATTTACTAGAAGCGATGATCATGAAGAAGAAATACCAGCCTAAAAGTGCCACCCCGTATTTGCGATCTAATTTCCATCCATTGAGATGCGTGGCGCCCAGTAGAAAAACAATCGTTGATAGTAATGAAAGCGTGGAATACGTCAAACCTACGTTTTCAATAAAAATTGTGACTTATTAGACCAAAAATTTGTACACGCTTTTCATCCGCGAACCTTTGCTGATCACTCGCACGACACTTCCTGGACTAACAACGGCTGTTTGAAGAAACCAGGGTAGCCCCAAACAAATAAGAATGTCGAAAACGTTACTACCGATAGCGTTGGACGTAGCCATATCACCATAACCTTGTTAAAATTAACACTGTAAAAACTATTGCAGCATTCGAAGCCATTTTGTTTGATCAATAACTCACCTTCCCTTGCCACAGCCAAACTGGTCAAGATATCGGGAATACTTACACCAGCAGCTACAAACGTCAAGCCCATCACTGTATCTGGAATTCCCATCGTGAAACCTATGTACGTACAAACACACAAAGTCAGTTTTTTGTTTTGTGTTGTTGTTCCTTGATAAAAAGAAAGTGCACTGAAAAGTGTTTTCGTATCAGGCTTACGTATCCCAATCCGATGTAGAAACACACTTTGAAATAGGATTGTGTTCCAGACGGGCTTGCTCATACCTACGTATTCATGGCCGTACGCGCTGCGAGGCAACGCACAAGGCATGATGAACACCAAAATTGGTTTTCTTTGTGTTGGATTTTTTGTAGAAACAGTTATTTTTCTTGTTAATGTTAATGCCCAAGAAGTTTGCTGGTCATAACTTAGATCTCAACGGCCACATCACGAAGACGAGCCGGTTCGTCCACGTTACCTTTAGTGTTCTTTTTCAATTTCAAGTCTTACAACGTTTCGTATACAACATTTGAGCAAATGTGCTTCTACCCGTCCCCAGTAGGTGATAACACTGCGAATTACTTCTTATCGCTATTGGTAGGACAGGAAAGGATTGTCGGCAGTCGAGAAATACTAACCAATAATGGTAATCATCCAGACCATGACGTAAGAAAAGATGGAGATCCATAACATGCTGATAAAAAAAGAAACGAGGAACCAACTGCCCCACTTCTCCAAGCGGCAGTTCGGCATCGTGTAGTAGGCAGCAGCACGCAATGGCAAGCAAATAGCCCACACAATTCGCTCGCGGAATGCTATCGGCGCGTCCCAAGGCGAAAACCGTTCAGCTTCCTCTTCCTTAATTTTGCTAAGCGTAGTAGGGTCGACGCCGACAGCGTTTCCGTCAATCGAAGATTTGGCAGAATCTGTTTCGAAAGGATATAACAACAATTAACAAATGATATCGTATTTCTTCAGCCTGACCACCCAAATGAGCCAAATTGCAACTACATGCAGAGGCGAAGTCTTACCGGGAGATTTTTCGTCAGTGTAGAGTTTTCCTGAGGGGCCACCTCCCTCTACGTCAAGATTCTTGTAGGGCATTAGCGATGCGTTTTCTCCACCGGGAAGTCTTCGGGCGTAGTCGGGAATTGGAATTGGTAGGGTGTTGGCCCATCGCTCCAGATCAGAGTTGTAGTACATCATTACGCAGTAAGCCACATAAAGCAAGAGGAAAATGGTGGACTCGTACCTTCATGCCACCCATGGCGACAAGTTGGGAAAAAAGAATGGAGAATGACAGCATTCAGCCTTTAGAGACTTAAAACTCAAATGATGGAAACCGGTAGTAGATAGTGACAAAAGGGAGAGGAGGGAGGAAGGTTGGGATTGGGTGGTACTTTTCCTAAAAACATCTCCATATCTGCGCTTACCATGTGACAATTTCGTTGTAGATGGTGAAGAGTAGAGCGAAAATGGCGACAAAATAAGCGATGCAATCACGGACCAGCGGCCACCAATTGAGGTAGATGACACCTCCGGAAAAGAGAGCGCAAACACTAATGACGAACATTATGTTGAAGACGGCAGAGCCGATCACGCCACTGATGCCTATATCATCCTGTTTAAGAAGAGAATAAAACCACAAAACAAATCCATTTATCGCGCCGTCAATTGAACTTCAGCGATACTTTTCGATTGAAATAAAAAAGCATCATCTACACTGTACCTTAGCTATGAAAACACCGATGATTGCAGTGGCAAGTTCGGGGGCCGACGACCCTGCTGCCATGAAAGTCGCTCCCGCCACGTCTTGCGACATGTGAAGAGCTGTTCAAAAATTGGATTTGCATTAAACGAAGATGTGGTTCAAACCAAACGTGAAATACGTACACTCGACCATCCGTTCCAATGCAGGGACGAAATAATCATCGCAGACTATGGACAGCCCTAGGAACATGTAAGCTGAAATGAGGAGGTGGACCACGAGACCGCCTTTGGCCCTCACGTATTGTGGGATGATTGGCCGCGGAAACTCTTTAATAGCCGGCGGAGTGCAATTGGTTCCTGCAAATGGGTCCAAACTAGGCGTTGCTGTTGTTACTGTTGTTGATGCTGTTTTCGTTGTAGACGATGCTTCACTGTCTTCACTTATCAATAAATGGCGTCTCCACATCCCTAATTCCAGCAAATGGCAAAATGTCAGAGCACAGTCAATCGAGATGCGTAATAAACAACGACGTGGATTTCACAAACGACTATTGCCAGGCAATTACTCAAGCCGGTCGATAAATCCAGTTTAGTGTAGCAAATAATTGCCGTTAGTGGCAGAAAGTGTGCCTTTATAATAAGGTAAATAGCAGTTTTATTTTTTACTTTTTAGTTTACTTGTTTCTTTTTGTTTTTGTTTTTCGTTTTTTGTTTTTTACATTTAATTTTAATTGATCAACGTCGTGACATAAAAAACGTACCGCGTTCGAACTGGTCATCGTTATCGACGTAAGTTGACGGATTAAGGCTAGAGCGTGGTAGATGGGATGTCATCAAGATCACAGCCAGAACTCCCAGTCCAATTAGATAAGCCCACATGCATTTCCGGCGGTTGACGCGCTTGCAGCGACCAAAATCCAGGCCCTTCTTCTTCGCCTCAGTCTAAACGTACAGAAGAGCAACGGCAAAAAAATAACAAGAACGAATAAATTAAATAGCACGATCGATACTACACTCTAGTGCACGTTATAAATAAAGACGAACGACATTGTTTCAGCTGCAGCATAAAGTACGGACAATCGCCAGGTATTGGAGGTAGTCTGCGTTGATGGCGGAAAAACTATCGACAAGCAATTGCATAACGTCTCAACTTCAACGTCTATCTAGTTCAATCACAGAGGGTTGGTTCTGCATTTTCTGTAAGTAGCGATCGTCGCAAACATCAGCGAGAACTGCGTCATACATAGATGTGTTGGAAAAGCCAGACATGTTCATCTACTAAGATCGTTATCCTGGTCTGTTGTTTAGCCCAGCTGTCACGTTGCCAAATGGTTTTGGTTACACGATCAATGACGTTTCTTTTCCCCTTTTTGTCCTATTCCACGAAAAGGGCCAAACTAGCAAGATGCAAGCGTCACCAAGCGAGTCGATAATCGAACAAAACTCCTCAGTTCCCCGTCTTGTTTCAAATCAATCCAAAGATGAATAAAAGAATACTTTCAAAATTTTGGCAAACATTAAAAATAGTCTTCGAAGTGTGAAGTTGACAAAATGTTGTCCTAGACTTTTTGACCGAGATAAACGGGCCTGCGCCAAGTGGGATATCAGTCTTACAACGTTTTGGTACTTTTCTTTTTACACAACACAAAGGTAATGCGAAAAAATTAAGTAAAAACATTTTTTTTAAATCTTTAATTGGATGTGAGACGTGTCAGTCACGTTTCCCGATTACATCGAACTCAATGGCTTACTACTACCAAACTACCAACAATTCAGTAATGTAACGAATTTTTATCAAATTACCTTCAGATTTAGTATAATCTAATTCAACAGAACAAATAGAAAATAAAAAAGTAATCATTTCCGTTCGGTGGGAATGCCACAGTCGTTATCGAGTCCCATTGTTGGTGACGCGGCGATGCACCACTTGGACAAGTGTTCGGCGAACACACGCTGCAGTAGGACTGGATCACATGATAAGAGATAAAGAAATCGACGAAAGCATGCGATTTGTAGCCAAAATTGTTCTTTGTTTAAGACAACGCCATTTGGTATTAGACCGAAATCTCATATTGGGACTAGTTCGTCGTTTCCAATTTATACAATCGTTGAGCAGACACAAACGAGATTAACTGAGAGTTTCGTTTTTTAAGTTTTAAGTTTATCTTAGTTTTTTATTTATTTACATTTTTTCTTACCGTTTGCTTGCTGTGAAAAGACATTTGAAAACGAAAAGGGGTGAATCTTCGGCCGGTTGGACTTCTTGCTGTACCACGAGAATCGAGGCCCCACACCAGGGCTGGTTAGAAAAGAAACAGAGCTTTTCAATTGCCTTGCATAGTTTATGCCAGTCTGTGTAATGGACTTGGAACAAAGTAAGACTATTGTCACTCGCTAACGGGCTCAACGATGAATCTGCAAAAAAACTGAACAGCAAAAGATGGCAACTAATCGGAATTCAAACACCCAACGCACGCCGTCCAGCAGAGTAGACTAGACGTGTTTCGGCCATTATGAAAGCCAACTCTTCCTCCTCCTTGAGGATTTGGACAGGAGACCAAAAGGAAGCGGAGAGGGTGAGTAGCATACACACTAGGGGCGGGAAACACATTTTTTGGCGCATGCGCACAGCTTTGCGCCACGGTGCACATGCGGGACGTTGCCGAAAAAAGAAAAAACCTGAACGCACACTAGGCTTCAAAAATTCTCGGCTTGGCATTTTATTGATCATGCCGGTTGTTCTTCCCTTTTATTTAAAAAAAAGACAAAAAAAAAAACTTGCAATGTCGCTCTATGTATTATTAGCTGCTTTTTCTCTCCATGCTTTTTGTCTATTATATAATTCGCTTCTTTGCTTGAAGCTCTTGCTTGAAGCGATCTTGCTTATTCGTTAAATAAGTAAAGCCAAATAAAACATTATGGCATCTAGACTCCATTCGTATGAGTGGAGACATGGAAACACTTTTCATTGTGTCCTCTTCGTTACGTATGTGGCTTCGCGTTGCTTTCTGTTTATCTGAAGTGGATGATTGCTTCTTTACCACAAGGAAACCTGAGGATGGTATGGAGAATATTACTAGCCAAGATCAAACCAATTTGCAGCCGATGTATAGGAAGCTACGGTCGGACAAAGAGGGCGAAATGAAAATGCTTGGGATTTTTTGGGTAGCGTTACGTTCTAACTAAGGTCATAGACCGTCTTCCTCGCAGACGATCGATATGCTGGTTATCTCCGCTGCCTGCCCAGTAATCTCATCTCGCAATGGGATCGATCTTTTCATTTTGGAATCTCGCTTTACGGCGGCAGATACGTTGACATACGTCGTCATTCGGATATCTTCTTTCATTTCTGTTATTGCACCACTGATGCCATTAGTCATGGACATTGTCAGCCCTACCCTTGCAATCTCAGTTGAGAAAAATGTTTGAATCGCATCCTAATAAATATATAGCTACATATTCTAAAACGTATTATGCCATTTGTCAGCTGTATTCGTCACGTTTTAATGCCGAAAATACGTTCGGAAACGTAAGTCCATCATGTGCTAATCGTGCGTCTGAATCAACCTGCCCTAGTGGTGTCATCGGAAAAGATCAATGTAAGACGACGCATTCATGTAAATGACTCGATTCATGGTGCTATTATCGGGTTCTACATCAACATAAACGGAACGTCGATTGCTCGTTTGTACTTTTTTGTTTGGAGACGCTACACGTTAGTTCTTGCGATCCAAAATTTCGTCACTGAGCGCCGTCACTGAAAGCATTCTACACCCAACGGGGTATCGATTCGACTGCCAATTCATTTAGGGTCAAGTATTCGTTTGCAACTTTGGGTTGTTGACTTTTCTGTACAACATCGTGCACAAGCTGTTTCAAACGGTATAGGAATGAAGCGATTGAATCTGTGCAAGCGTCATTCGTTTTTGTCCGTTGATCTGAGTTTTTCAGAAAAACACATGGGCCACCACCCAATTTTCGTAAAAAGAAATTTTAGCAGATAAGGTGATAATAAATACAAAATAGATATCGAAATAGATTCAAGCACGAAATACCCTTTGGGCAATAGATTTAGTTTGATTATCGAGAAAAGCTGTGAGACTTGGAACAACTAAATACCACGCCTCGTCGCACGTTGTCAGTTGTCTAACTCTTATCGGTCTATTACGGTGAAAACATGCTCGCCTCTTGATCCGCGTCCTTGGATCGATAACCTATTCCACAGCAACCAATCATTAGGCACATGGTTTCTTATTGTGGGCTTTTCCCGTTTTTTTTTCCTGCGAAATTGCCAACTGATTTATCAGCCGTAGAGCTACTTGATCTAGAAGCAAGTTGAATCTTGATCCGACCAGCTGTTTTTAAAAAGTAGTTTAGGGATCTAACGCCACACTATGAAGGTCAAGCTAGAGTTTAGGCAAGTGGCGAATATTTTAAACTAATCAAATTCAAACATTTAGCTTTGACAAAATTTCTATAAAATATTTCGCCACATTACCAATTAATAGTTTGTTTTCCAATGTCGTCAAGTTTGACTCTAATTTTATACCACATTTATCAAAGCTTAGTTAATGGTGGTTATTTACGCTAAAAAAGCTGCTCATGTGTCATTAAAAATAATTTTTATCTTTTAAAGGTTTACAGCAACTATTTTGGCGGCCGGATGATGCTAATCGATTACTAGTTTGATGTACGTAAGTCGTGGTAAAATTACTGGCGTGGTAAGCGGTTTCCGCATGCACGATCACGTAAAGACGCGTAGTGAGAAGAAATATACGCACGATGCAAAATTTCTAACTTCCACAACCACTCTTCCTTACAATGCAGCCAATTCTAATTTCCCGTGTACTAATATCAAACGCGGGCCATTGAAAATGGTAAACGAAACGGGTAAAATTCAAACCAAATAGAAGGATTTTTAGCAATGTTTGGTACTTGCGCACTTTCGTCTGATGTCACCTAAAACTCGCCTGTTCTTCCATTTTGCTAAAGATTCGCGTTGTTCACTTTATTGCCGAGAACGCCGAGCCTTCAACTGCGTATTTGAAGAACGGGAATCTCTGCAAAAGCCATTAGTCGTTTGGACGCAATTCTATTTTAAAAGCTTTCGTTTATTCTTCTGGATTCCACCGTGGAGATTGAGCTATTCTAGTTGATGAAGCCCACGCCATTGTTTGCATGGAAGAGCAATAAACGAACAAAGAAAAAAAGGAGAAATAAATTTTAGGCTGTCAACATGGCGATCATCACCTACACCTCGCCCCCTCATCACTCTGCTACACCGCTCGTTTGGTTATGAAAACAACGCTTGGAAACGGTGCACATGTTACACTTTAGTGGAGTGAAGTTATTAGAATTTTTCTAAATGAGCGACAGGGTAGCGTGCTTTTTTCTTTCCTTTTTGCGTTTATCCCTTGAAGCCTCCTTATTACTGTTGTTAATAGCGAAGTCGCGTTGCGCAGGAGTTGTAGCAGACTGGTAGCTAATTTGTGTTAGTTGAAAGTTTCGAGGCCTCCAACTGGGAGACGGCGATGGATTTGATTTAGAAATTCATGTAAATAAATTTCCTTGTTTCCCTAAGATTAGCTAAAAACACAAAGAGCTTAAGATTGTTACCGAATCCAACGTAATACTTCTACATTTTTCTTCTTCCATTGGCAGAGGTCATCTTTTTAAATTTTTCATGGAAAAACTACAAAAAAGAATAAATAATCAGAAAATTAAAATTTCACGAAAAACTCGTCCATGGTAATCGCCCAAATGAAGCTACTCATTTAAACGATAGGATTTGCAGGTAGTAGTTGCAGCCGCCTTCGAAATGCTTTCGAAAGCCAAAGCAAACGGATGAGGTTTTTCCCAAAATCCGTTCATCCAAAACAATTCTTGAAGCATATAATACGCATGAATTGTCTTCTAAGTTCCAAGAATAATCAAACATGAACGTAATCAATCCTTATTTGCAAGACAAGGAAACTATTGCCACGAGATTTTCTTCGTCGTGGACGTTGGTGGAGATTTGTGCTGGTTAGTTTTCGATCATACATTCAGTACGCCTTACCATGAATGCTTTAAATCTGAAGAGGAATCTTCCGTGTTTGCCGGAATAAAACATGCTAATGATTGCTGTTTTAAGAGTTACATGTCCGTTTTCTAACCACTTTATTACAAGATCTTTTCGTGGTGTACTGAAAAAGTTTCTGTTCCAGTGTTCATATTGAATTTCTTTTACGATTTCGATTCATCAGCGTTATGGTTTCACGGAGTATTCTTCCAATATTGTGCTGTTAACAATTTTTACATTTAGATAATATTACTTTTACTATGGCTCAAATGCGCGTGGAATTGGGGATTTTAAGTGACCTTTTTAAAAAAAAAATTTCAATGCTTCAAACGGCAACGAACCCTATATGGCCTAGAACAACTCGAAAGATGCCGAAAACTAAGAATTTTTGTACTGTACAGTGCACACCCAAACATGATAGCTGACCATCTCTTCCATGACCATCGCTGACCGGTCGCTACTGTACGTGGGAAACACGAGCGTGGTAGTCAACGAACGATAAGCTCCAAAAGGAAAAGTAAAAAAAAAAAAAAAGAATATGAAAATAACTAACGAGATCAGTTTCATTAATCTAAAAATCAGCCTTATTAGATATTCGATAAATCACCGAGCAGGGGTGTTCTGTTGCTTTTTCGTTTTGTTTTATAATGAGAACAACCCTAGTATTTTGTAACCAAAAATGAGTCAAAACGCATTAAAAAGAATAAAAATAATTTTTAAAAAATGGCAAAAAGGGTAAAATAAAAAAGACGGTAAAAATGAAGGATTTATCGACAACAACAAGCCTCCATAAAGTCAATAGTTGACTAAAATCTGTGAAGGTAATATTAAAATGAAACATTAAATAATAAGGTTTGAACAAGGAAGAAAAAATATTACCTCGCGGTATTCGTTGAGAAATAAAATTCAATGCACAAAGCCTTTCACTTTTAAAACGAAGTAACTACAGACTTCGGATACCTGTCGCGTGTATCAATTGTATTTCGAGTTTAAAAAAAAATAATAAAAAATAAATCTGAAATGGCTCAAACAGATGGAGTACACAGGAATGAATAGCGTCATTTTTCGCTTCCTTTAAAACGGTTGATGATAGTGCTGGTTATGTTGCTGCTGTCCCATATTGTGCTGCATTTGTTGTTGCTGTTGTATCATCTGTTGGTGTTGTAATCGAACGGCTTGCTGTTGGGCAGTATTTGGCATGGCTCCTCGAACGAACTGGTTCGGCTGTGCTGTGTTCATTTGCATTCCCCCACTTTGCATAAATGGTGGTCTCATTGGGGTAGTATTCATTCCACGCCCCTGGGGTTGCTGATGTTGTTGCATGAGAATCATATTGCCTTGCGGCTGCGTTTGTTGCATGGGAAAATTTCCACCTGCTGAAACACGGTCAAATCGGAGTTAGGTGGCAGGCAAAATGAAAAAAACATGAAAGTAAAATTTTATAAAAAAAAAAAAATAATAATAATAATAATAACAGCAAATGAATAAATAGACAAATAAATGATGAGAAAACCTTGATTGAAATGTTGCCCAATCATTCCCTGCTGCTGAGGCTGTTGCTGCTGTGTTGGTTGTGCTTGTGCTTGTTGTTGTGGGTTGACGAGCTGTTGCATACCGGGGGCACTACTTTGAAACATATTGAAATTTTGGTTCAGATTTTGGTTCAGATTCTGGTTCATTGGCGTGTGTATATTAGCAAAGCCGCCAGGAGCCATTTGCACTTGTTGCTGTTGTTGCTGCTGCTGCTGCTGTTGTTGTGGTGGCTGCTGCTGCTGCGGCTGCTGTTGCTGTGGTTGGGGCTGTGTTTGCTGAGGACCTTGCTGACCAAAAACATTACCCCCGGTATGTTGCTGCCGCATTTGCTGGCGGATAAATTGCTGCTGCCTCTGTTTATCTACCATCGAAATGCCAGCAAACTGTGGTTGACTGGCCCCTCCAGCTCCAACGCCTCCTGCAATTCGGGCATTGTTAGCCATAGTTCCTCCACCTCCTGCCGTGGGCTGGGCATTTGGTACTGCAACAGGATTCGCACCAGAAGGATTGGAAGCAGAAGCTGGCACAAACTGTGCACCAGGATGCCTCTGCCTCAACATATTGCTCAATGCCTGGCGTGACTGGGTTCCCGGTCTTTCGGTTGGAAATCTGGGGCCAATTGATTGTTGGGGAAAGAAGGCAGCAGATGTGGGCACTGTTCCTTGTTGAGAAGCAGGCGGAGCTGGCGAAGTGTAAGCGTTCCACTGTGGTGGTGGCTGCGAAGGCGGATACATTCCAGACGCCACTGGACTCTGATAACCACCGACAGTCTTGATAATACAATACGTCATGTAATTGGAATAATTGCATTATTATATATGAACATTGAAATACCGGCGGTGCTCCCGCTACCGTTGCAGCTGCAGCAGCGGCTGCTGCTGCTGCCGCACCTCTTCTGCCTCGCGGTCGACGTTGATTCGTTTTCTGGCCACGCTTAGTTCCTCCCCTCGGTGATTGGTCGGACATGGGCTCCGTTTTGAAGCAAATTTCTTCTTTTGGAATGATCTTTTCTACTACTGGAGGTTCTAAATCTTCCGGTGGAAGGAGGGGATGCTCCAGATAGTAAGAAGCTGGTTTGTGTAGAGCATGTGTGTGATGACGTAAGAGCCGCTGTACTTCCTGGTGGCGGAGGGGTTTCCTCTCAACACGAACAGCCCCAAACCAAGCCCAAGACAGTGGGGCAACTGTTTTGTGCCCTTCCAATATCTCCCAAGGAGACACTCGTTGCTTCTCATGGAGCCGATGGCCTTGCTTTTTGTCATTACTATCAAAGCCACTGATTTTGTTCCCCTGCGACAAACATGGATATATGGAAATTGAATTGACTATCTTGACCTTGTTAGGTGATGAGGTGAATATTACGTACCTTGATATCAGTCAGAGTTCCATACGGTTCACACGTGACGAATTCGCTGGCTAGCTTGGGCAAAGGAAGAAGCTGCTTGATGCATTGGATGGATGGAGAACTTTTGCGTTCAGCTAATTCTTTTTTCAGCTTCTTAATCAGGAGCGGGTAGTACTTGCGACTGTCTTCGCCGCGTTCCGATTGGCCATCGGTGACCAGCGTTGAATGAATCAATGTAGCTAGCATATCTTGCAATGTTGCAAAGAGTTCCGTGTTATTCGACAAATCCACCACTCCAGCCGTTACTAGTTGAGTTAACAGGATTGCCCAGTCTATGACTACTGTAGGATTACGCAAAATGGAATCAAACAAACCTGGAAACAATAACAAAAAACAAAGAACCCAAATGAGCAAAATGAAATTGAATACACTACCAGTAGTGGAAGTCACTTGAAACCAGCGAATAACTGCTTAAATTCAGAACTTACCGCCCACAAGACTAAACCGCAATTGCAATGCTTCTAACATAGCCTGCCGAGCTTTGACGTCTTCACCGTGATAGAAGCGATCTTCTTTAGGCAAGAAAATGAAGTGTGACAACTGAGAATGAAGTGAAGAAAGAAAAGCTTCGCGTTGTTCGTCTTGTCCTTTGAGGCATGTCATCACAAGCGAAAGAAGAGGTTCGTACGACAGCAACGATTTGGAACGGAGTGCAGAAGTGGTGTTTGGAATATTCCGCTCCTTATCTTTTCCCTTGGAGGGCGGGCCCCAATTGCACATTTCCAGCACCTAGTATGAATACGAACCATTGATGAAGAAACAGTTTCTGAAAACTTCTTTGCAGCTACGTGATTTTCGATTACATCCCCAATAAATAAAAACAACAGTTTTTTTTGTTACCTGGCTTGCCACTTTAAGAATGCGTCCTTGAACGGAACCGGGTAGCTTCGAAACTAAAGGTGCAATTAAGGAAATGGAGAGATTCGGTTGCGTTTTGATCGGGATTGCCGAAAGTGAAGAAGACGCTGTAGCCGCTGACTCAGACCGCTTTTTCAAAGCACTCGAACTTCCGCCTTGATCAGGGTCCTCTTTAATGCTTGGCGTTGTGGATAACTCGAACACGTCAAGCACGGCGCGGGCTATCGCTTCTAGTAATTGATTCATGTCGGCGGACGACGTGCCGCCACTGCCCACCGTCGTCAGCTGCTGGCACAGCAGTTGTAGATCCAACCAAGCAACTCGCAATCGCCATTGATCAAGGCTTTCCAAGACGCGATTGACGACCTAGATAGGCGAGGAAATTTACATCCATATGTTTGCATCGTAATCATTTTTAAGAGCTTAAAACTGTTGGATCCGATAAAATGGGGATGACTTTGTTACACGACGATAAAACAGCCAGTTTTTTCTTAAATATACTGTCAACTTCCACCGCTTACCTGACGATAATCTTGGTGTTCATTGTTGGTGTGTTCGTCGGCAGCCGTGGCACCTGAATCAGGGCGACTAATCATTTGGAGCAAACGCTGGGCTTGGCGCAAGCTTAAGCAGCTATCGAGAAGGCCATCAAGTTTGAGCAATTCCTCTGGGTTTTGCAGGCAGCGTTGATGAACCCAAGGCTGTGAGCATATTTGCCTCAGCACGTATCTGGCGTAAGAAGCCAAGGGTACGTTTTCAGTAGCGGTACCAAAATTGCTGCGACCACCACCGACTCCAAAGTTGCTCGAACCAATGTCCATGTCTAAATCGCCGCTCCATGATGTGCCCAGAATGTGCGAAATGCTGACTTCGTTGCCCATAGCGTTACCACCTCCACCTAATCTGTTGCTATTGCTGTTCATGCCACCGCTGTTGCCAGTCGCGCGGCTGCCTTTACCTATTGCAACCACAGAGTTTAAACATTGGCTTACGCAAAATGGACAACAAGGACGAATATATCATCAATTTGTACAACTGGTACTGTTACTATTACCTTCCGGTGGCACTCGATCTGCCAGCACAAGGATAGCTTTTAGTACCGCTAAGACGGGACCAACTGATATGCTATTATGCGTAGCCGCCAAGAGATGCCGATCGCACGCCAGTTTGACACCCAACGCAGAAGAGGTGACGTTTTGTTGCAGTGTGTGGTGGGGTGAAGCATTCACACTGTGACTGCTGCTGCTATAACAAGCAGGATGGGGGGCATCAGATGTTTTGAACAACCTCAAAACAAGGTGGCAAGTCAAACGGGCTCCGGCTTCCGCTTCCGGATCCGTATCAGATCGACCTCCTTCATTCCAGATTTTCACTAACGAAGGAACTCCAACGTAGAGCAAGAAATCCTGAAGACCAAAGCAATGGCGTGCCAAGAGCACCGAAAACAAGACAGCTAAATTGTGATGGATCGAATTATCCTGTCGTTGAGAATGAAGCGTAAATGTAAAACGAACCAAATTTTTTATAAGGAGAAGCAAATTGTAATGGGCATCTCACCTGAACATCAACCTGTGTCAGGACATCCATATAGGTAGAGGCTGAGTAGCAGAGTGTTGTCAACACTCCTAGCCATTCAGCAGAGAGTGCAGAGCATCCGGCAGTTAATTCAGCACAAAGGAGAGCAATGTCATTGAGTTTGTCGTTGTCAACTTCATTGCATACGGCTACGACAACGTTGCAGACGAAGCTGTAACGCAACTGTGCAGAATCTGATAACTGGCGTAAAATATGAGGTTCGGGCTTGCGGCGTGGACTGGTTATGTAGTCCTGGAGAAAATCCCGGTTTAGCGGATGAAGGGACTTTGGCAACGACACGACAGGGGCGAAAATGGTTTGCTTGATTTTTGGGTAAGCATTTGAGAACGCAAACACTTCGCTGCCAGTATTCAGAGTCACCCCACCACTACTGCGACTAGAAGATGAATTCGAATTGGCAAGCGATGAATCCAACTGACCATTTTTAGCCTGCTGTCGAGAAATACAGATTGAAGTGGTGTCCACACTATGAGTGATTTAAAACAAATACTTTAAGAAAGGAGCAGCAACTATACAAGTCGGACAAATACGCTAGGATGCAGCGTTCAGCTGAACTGCAATCGGCTGGATTCGTAACATGCTTGACAATGCGGCAGAGTGATTCAAACGCACTCGCAGTGGATTCAGGCGATAAGAGTAGGCAGCAGTGAAAGCGTCGGAGTACTCCAACAACATAGAGACCCACATTGGTTAAGTAGCTGCGGCTTAGGACAGAGTTTCTTTGAGAAAGCAATAGTTCCACCTCAGGAAGTTCTAAGACAAAAAGAAAACTTGGTTCAATCTAGTTCTTCGAGCTCAAAAGCTGGTAAAATGGTTACCTTTGAGAAGTTGTAGACACAGATCTACAAGTCCACTGATACTTAGAGAGACTTCAAAGAGATCGAAGAGAAAAGATACATGCTCCAACACAGGCAGATAGCCTGCTCCTCCAACGGTGAAGCTATTGATCATTTCCATACAAGTGGAGGCTGCCTGAGCAGCTACAGCATGGCGATCAAAGTACGATAACGCTAGGAAGCGCTGCATGCTCAACTCGAAATTAAACTCTAGACGTGATGAGTGTTTGCGGGATTTAGACGAGCCAACAAAAGCTCCGACACCCCCTGCTAGATTGGTCCCTTCAGTTTGAACGTCAATAGCTAGCTTCTTATGAAAGAGGCGGCACATTTCCTTGGAGACCTTTTTGACGGCGTGCCGGGATTCCTCGCGTGCCTTTCCTACTCCATACAACAAAATATGTCGCTGGTTACAGTCGTGTGTTAAACTGTCATCCTAAAACGTAAATTAACGGAACTTTGGATTGGATGGTCGCATTAAAAAATTTAGCTAAAAAGTGCGCTTATTTTTACAACGCTTAAAGCAAAATGTACACATAGCATTTACAACGTTCATCAACAATTGATTATTAGTAAGATTGCTATCCTTTTGTCGCTCTGTTCAACCACTACAACTAAATAACAACTAAATTCATTGTCCATTGCACCTTATTGTTCGGATGTGAATAGAGCCCATAACGTGTTCTCACCTGAGGTAAGGGAAAGTGGGTCGTGAATAAGAGATGCCTCGATTGGCGTTTACCCTCCTTTTCACCACGGACAGATTCGAGTGCGCTATGATTTTCATCTTTGGGAGAGTCCGGCGTGTCCTGAAACGAATGAGGTATTACTGATGAAAAAATCCTTCAATGTTATTATTTTAATTGAAATTGTTGTTAACTATATTGTGCTAAAACCAACCATAACGATTTGTTGTTCCTCTTTGATGTGTTGCAATAGCTTTCCTAGGTCATCATCAATTTTGCTGTCGTCCATTTCGCATCGTAAATCATTCATGCTTTGAAAACCCGTTAAGCTGCTCATTCCACTGCTTGGAGTGCCGGCGAAATGACCAGTTGCTGATGGGGTTACTGTGGTTCCATTGTGGCACGGTGTAACTGACAGAAGGTCGCCCCGCGAAATTAGGGTACACATGTACATGTCATGAGAGAATACATCATGCTTGATAAGTTCATGGAACAGATGAACTAAAGAAGCAAAAACTGTCCGATTACTATGCCCTGGAACGGGTTCATTTAGCACCGGGGCTTCGGAATCGAGAAATTTCATCAAAAAACCCTAGCGATTTCAAAAGTCATTTTTTCAAGAATAACAAAAAGGCAGAAATAAAAAAAATGCACCTGATAAATCGGTAGCAAAGCTGAAATTGCGGAAGAGCTTTCGTCTGTATCATTATCGTCTGCTCCAGCTCCATCAGTTTCTGTTAAAGTCACCAAATCTGATTGCCTCTTTTCTAACAGCAAAGCAGCCGCAATGGCCCTATGTTCTCCAGAGCGTTGATCACTAACTGCCCATTGGCACAGTAAGCGAACGTAGGGCTCGTCTTGTTTAGCGAACTGATCAACTTGCTCAGCAGTTGCATGATCAAGGCTTCCTTTGTTTCCACCAATCGCAGGAAATAGTTTTGAATACAGTGAATCGATACTGAAACAAGAGTACTTTATCACCAAATTGGGTAAATACTTCAGGTGCAATAAAGTGGTACAAGCAGTACATTATTCCGAAGAAATAACGTTAAAATCTTCGAAAAAATGTTTTTTTCTTAAGAACAAACGTCTATAACAATATCGATAAGATAAGCTCAGCTGTACTGCGCAGCTCACCTGTGAGTTGAGTCGACACGATCAAAACTGTGAAGATCCAATGCTTCGAGGGCATGAAGCACACGTGCTGTGACCATACCAGTCTGCGGCTGACACTGTTGTTTCTATTACGTAAAAGTTTAATAAATTAAACTTAAAACAAATATTTCCAGGTTGAAACAAACTTACTTTAGTATTACAGTTTGGCTCAATATTACGAATAAGTTTATCTAAAGGCCAACGTGCCTCAGCGGCTTTGCTACGTTGCTTTATACTGTTTTCGGAATCTCGCAACATTTCGCGGACCTAGATTGTTTTACAAGAAAATATCATTAAAAAAAAAACCTTTTAAAACTGAAAAACGTCCGTTGTCAGTCAAATTAGAGCCGTACATGATCGTTCGAAAAACGTGGAGCCATAGGCAACGCTGATGGCGGAAGCGGCAACTGATCCAGAGGAGATCCAACCAAATGAGATGACATCTTTCCTTCCCCGGCATGGTTCCACACTAACGCCGTCGGACAATGTAGAACGACTGCTTGAATAATGGCCGACATCTGGATAAGAACGCTCCTATGCTGGCCACAATTGCCTACGTCCAGCGAAACTGATCCTTCATTGCTTTGATCGTTCGACAGGAGGGGAGATATTCTTCTACACACCTAACAGCAATATGGTTAGACATTAGGATAGCTGCTAAATGTATTAAATTGGATAGCTTTTCCCGAGATACCTGAAAAACAAGTTTCCGACTCAGAATTTCACACTGCGTGAATTCCTCAACATACTGTAATATCATCGGAACAACAAACTTGAGAAGACCGTCGTCACATGTTTTGCATTTTTCCAACATATCTAGTTGCCACTGTAAGAAATCCTGGCATTCAAGGAGACCTTCCTACAAAGTCATTGAATACCTATTATTGAAACATTGGCAAGAAAAATTGTTTTAGATACCTCAAACATGACTTTGCACAGCTGCTGGCAATAATTGAACTGTCGAAGTGCAAGTTTCTGTTCATCAGTCATCAGAGGGCTGCCATTATGATATGCTGTAGCATTGGAAGCAAATGCAGCCTGGGTCGCTCCAACATTTACTGATTTTTGATAGAAATCTTGTAGTTTCACTATTTGTTCCTTTAAAAACCTGACCAATGTACTGGTCCACTCTACACAAAGATGAAAATGGATAACCTAAAACCATATGATATTATAATCTTTATTTTCTACCTTGAGAAGAATCTGGAACTTGTCGTTTTTTCATTTTGGCTTCAGAAATCGCAACAGAATAGGCAGACGTCATTTTAATTAACCATACAGCTCTAGACATTGGAACTTGATATTCACTAAGTTGGATAAAAATTTCCTCTTTCTTGTTGAATATTGGCACCTTATCAAACGGAAATATATCATGTGCTGTCAATAAAATTTTTGATGACTAGGCAAAAATTAATGTAATTACTCTTTTGCCTAGGTTAATTAAAGGCTTGCTGCCTGCTAAATCTTTAAACCATGATTCGATGAACATCTTTGACTTTGGAGTAACATTATGAAAATTTTCTTTAGGGTTTATTAGCTGACGTTTTCTGCCAGTATCAGGCAACATGTTAATTTCCTGTTTCTTTGTAAGTACACCATTAATGAATGTTTGAACCTAGTTGACCAAAAAATTATGGGACATTGCAAAATCTGAAGATTTTGAAAATTGATAATTAATGATACCATACTTTGGACACAGAAAAGTTGTGACTTTTGGCAGAGCCATACTCCTCCGATTGATTCAGATTTGGTGTATGAGAAAAACCTTGTTTCACATTGACGGGAGTCAACTCATCCTAAAAGGCATAGGAAAGTTCAATTAAGTACTGTCATTCTAATTGTATACAGCGTTCAATGGCTATCTCCTAATTGATAACGATTGCACCAGTCATTGGGCAAAATATTGCCACCGTGAAACACTTGGAAAGTAATACCTCTTTTTGTTTGGGATCCTGTGGGTAAACATCGGGCGGTCCCAATCGCAATTTCTTAAGAGGACGATTCTCCATTGATAAACAAGCCATTCCTAGTCTTGTTTCAAATCACGAGTTATACGCGTGTTCCTCACCTAGCAACCCATGCGATATTGTAAGGAAAAAAAAAAAACAGAACAGCTTACAAGATGTCAAATATTTGTCCTGGGCCACAAACTACGAAGCTAAGACTACAATCGGCTATAGCCCCCACATAGGACATGCGCCTCCGTTGCCGTTTGGTGGCGCGTCGCTTGCTTTTCGGAACTTAACACATTTTCCCCCATTTTCCTAGTGATCTAATCACACACTGTAGCACATACTATTCTTCTTCTAGCTATTTTACTAACTAGGTTGTGTATTAATAGGGGAGACCGGACCCATCTTGGGACAGTTTCGGTTTTACCCGATTCTTTACCATCCCGCTTACGCGAAATTTCGAAAACTTGTTTGAAAATGAATTTGGAACGTTTTCGACAAATCCTGAATTTTTTTTCAAAGCTGTTATGTAAGTTCTTTAGAATTTATAACGATTTTTATTTAACGGTGAACTCGGACCGAATCGGGGTGACTCTGGATCAGACTTGCCGCGCCAATCAATTTTCCGATCGCGATAGGCGATCATTTTTACCGATCATTTCTTTGCGACATCTAATGCTGAAAATTCACACTGTTTAATGAATATAGCATTGGCTGTCAGCGACAGTCACTGACGGCCATTGTGGCCATTGAGGCCCCTACCATGTTTACAACTGTTGGAAGAAAGCGATAGAAGAAGAAGGATGTCGTTGTTTTCACTTTTGCGGAAGTGACACGACTACCTACACGGGGGGATTTTATCCTTAAATGAGTTGCTCAGTTTCAGAGGAGCAACACACGAGAAAATGTCGGTGTGGTCCAAGAAGCGGGTGACTTATCTCTGCGAAGAGATAGCCACTCTTCCTTTTCTACAAGTGACAATATGAATGAAACGAAGAGGGGTGAGTGAGAAAGTGAATGACAAACAGACAATCCATTTCAAATTACAATTAATTTCCCCATCCCCTACCCTGCTCGTTTGATCGTTCTCCCCTTTTAACTTGGCAAGGCCAACGATGAGGCCGTATTTCACAGATAAAAGTATTGAGTGTATTACATAACAACGCAATACTTGACATCAAAAATTGATACAAACGATTTCACGTCTTCTTCTTAGCGCTATGGTTAATCAGACATCATCATTAGTATTATGACATGCCTCATTGAAAAACAAATGCGTGGTAAAAGCCTGCGCCACAAAGCCCGGATTAAATAAATCGGGACAACTGAAGAAAGCTTTTTTAGTAAATTCAAGATCGTTACGAGGCAGAATGAAACAACTAGAGATGTATTCTTCAACGATGACACCTGTGTTCCACAGGAGGATCCCACTGTACCTAATAAAGTACAACAAAAATTATTTCACGGTCATGTGATTTTCAACGTCAATGAATACGTTGGTATACCTTACGATATTGTAACACACAGCAAACGTCGGCTTTTGTAACCCATGTAACTTATAATGTGGATAAACCCCGGGAGTTACGTCAATGCGTGATTCCAACAAATTACCGGAACATTTTCGCACAATTAACGCGGGGATGGGCTGAATTCCTAAGAACGGAATAAACGTCCATCATAGATGGATATAAAAGGAAGTCGCGCAGCCGTATCAGGCTTTCTTTCCGTGTCCGTTACAGGCGATGCAGCAAAGTTGTTAAAGCTTGTTAGATTTTATCTTACAAAAGTTCCTTTGTTCTTACTCAACTCTAGACCCTAGTTAAAACACTTAGCGATTCTGTAGACTGTATCCTTTAAATTTCAAATAAACGGCCTTGACGTCGATCGGTCGTTACAATGTCGTGATTTTCGTTAATTTGAAAGTAATAAAGTTGCTGTCATCCGAGAAGCAGTGGTTCCTTTCCGTTGCAAAACGAGCAACTTCCGGACTTCCGGACTTCCGAACGTCCGGGAAAAAATGCATCAAATGTGAATACAAATTTCAGATTAATAACATATTTCGTATTTGAACTTAATAGTTTTTTAGTTAGTATTTACATAAGAAATGCCAGGATATGATTCCAAACTCAATTACCAAGGAAACTAAGTTAAGTTAAGTTACCTAAGTTAAACGTAAACCACTTGTAAATTCAATACAAAAAAATCAAAATATATTTCTTTTTGAACTGTTGTTACCATCATTGTTCTCGTCGGAGCTGTGAATGTATAAAAAATGTAATATTTTAAATATCAGACTTCAATGCTAAATCCACCAAAAATAACTTACGAATTATATTTTTCAGACCGCCTGCAAACGTCGGAATTCACATTGTAGCAAACATTTTGCTCGGCAAACGTGTTCTTCTGAATCTAGCTAGAACTGTTTGAACATGGGATTCGAAATTGCAGCCAATCTCAGCTCATTATCCGCAAACATCGTTTAAAATCTAAATTAGTGTAAAACGATTAGTAATCGCTGGAATGTATAAATAGTAAAAAGATACCTAAAATGAATAGCATACAACAAGCTAGTTAATAAAGGCTGGTAATGAATGATGAAAACATTCCCATTTGAACATGGGATTCGAAATTGCAGCCAATCTCAGCTCATTATCCGCAAACATCGTTTAAAATCTAAATCAGTGTAAAACGATTAGTAATAGCTGGAATGTATAAATAGTAAAAAGATACCTAAAATGAATAGCATACAACAGGCTAGTTAATAAAGGCTTGCAATGAATGATGAAAACATCAACTTTCAGCGATTTCAAATTGCTTATCAAAACAACAAGAGTTGGCAGTAGATATCCCATACCGACATTTTTTTCTGCCTGTAAAATGTCAAGCGCTTCTGCCACACATTTCATGATTGAAACGAGCTCGTTCAGAAAACGTTCTTTACCTTGTGTGATAAGCATGATGTTGAAATCTTCAAATAATTTTCGCATTGTACGACCTTTTTTATTTTGAAGTAGAACGAACCGCAGGTTGCGGAATCCGATCGCGTTTCATTTTTTAGCACTAGTAGCCTTCCCAAGTGACGAATGACAGGGTCAGAATTCAGAGAACTTGAACTCTGTTTGTTCCACAGCTTGTGCAATTTTTCGAACGCATCGGTTTGGAAATGTTAGTCTTGAATTTTTTGGATATCCATTTTGGAAACGAGATTCAATAGATGATAAGTACATATTCTGTGCACCGGTAGTGACGAATTATACAAAAGTACTTCCTCCGTGTTGGTGAGTTAGGGCGCGTCTCGGCTCGTCTCTTTTAAAACCGATCTGGCGACACCGCACCCGGAGGAAGAGAGTCGGTAACGAAGGGTGGAGCTTAGGGGTTCCAACCTCACTCGACCTCAGTCTCGACCTCGCAAGTGACACACATCTCAAACTCGTTCCGTCCCGTTTTTCTCGTCCGCCTTTCCGAATTTCAGATCAGCTCGTTGCGCTCTCGAAATTCGTGCTCGTTCTCATCATCTGAAGTCTTGTGTTGTTTCCCGGATACTTGCAGTTCTGTGTTTGTAACGGCGCCCTAACTTTAACTCCGTTTCCTACACGAGGCGCGTGGTTTTGGCAGCCATGTATATATGCGTGTGGCTCTCGTGCAGATCCCCGCCTCCTTTCCCTTTTTTCACGTGTGTCTATTCTCAACGTCCGTTGGCAGGCAACCAACGGTCTTGCATATGAATACATCGGTTCACCCGTGTTAAATTTCACCTTTGTTTTTGGCTAATCATTTCACCTTCCCTTTTTCCCTTACAACCGCGTGGAGAGGCAACACTCCGAGTCGAGAAAATGGTCGTGCAAAATTTTCCCGAGTTCCAAGAAAATCATTTTTTCATTTTCGATTCATCATTAAGAAATTCATCTTCTTCTGCCTCGAGACTTTGGAATTCGTAGTTGTAAGGAGTTGATCTTGCTACTTTTTCTTTGAAAAATTTGATAAAATTCGATGCATTGTTAGTTGTCGATCCCCGTAATTTCCCTTCCCACCACACAACTGAAAGCCAGAAGGGGTCAGCGTAAAATGCGGACGCGGACCGCGGACTGCGGACTGGATAAACTGCGGACTTTGACCTGCGGACTGTCAAAAAAATTTTGACAATAGTCTGCAGTTTATCCATACCACAACGGTCCGCAGTCCGCGTATTATACGGCAAAACAGCATAGCATTTTCTCTTTTTCTATTTACAAAAACTGCCTCTCATATTATAACCTTTAAACTTTATTATTATTTACCTTGATCTCTCAACATTATCACTGATCACTCCATAGATCAAACTATACGAAACAATAAGTCTATTGTTATTTTCTTTAGGGAACGGCATTTTGAAGCCAAATCTAGCGTCAGGACGCCACAAACAATAGCGGACGGTGGAAAGCTGTTATTAAAACTTTTAGCTAAAGCTTTATTAAATTCAACAAAATTTAGTTCCTTTGTTATTGTTCTATTATTATAATTCATTATTATTGTTATACAAAGGAACTAAATTTTGTTGAATTTGTAATAAAAGAATTAAAAATTTTAAAAATTTTATGTTAAAAACCGTCCGCCATTGTTTGTGGCGTCCTGACGCTAGATTTGACTTGAAAATGCCGTTCCCTGAAGAAAATAACTATAGACTTGTTTCGTATAGTTTGATCTATGGAGTGATCAGTGATAATGTTGAGAAATCAAGGTATATAATAATAAAGTTTAAAGGTTATAATATGAGAGGCAGTTTTTGTAAATGGAAAAAGAGAAAACAAGAACTTGAAAGTGTCGTCTAAACAAAATTAATAGGAAATGAGAACCCAAAAAATCATGATTTCTAGCTTATTGACCAACATTCCAATTGAAAGTGTATCTACAGTTGACGATCTCAATAGCAATAAGGTTGGTGTTGAACAGGAAGAATGTCTAGCAGCTAACACCTCCCACTTAACAGGTATGTGTTAATCTTTACGTTTAAGGAAGACAGGCCAGCTTATTCCATCTATTTTCAGGGAAAAGGCTGGATTTGTTTGATAGAACAATGAAAACCAAACTTAAAAGGAGTTAGAAAAATTGAAGAAGAAGAAATTAAAAAAGAAAAATAACAAGAAGTGGTCCTGAATTGCCCAACTTGCACAAGCCACCGAGGCAGCATCAGTGTCATCAACCTCTGATCCCACAGAGTTTGTCAAAACAGGTATTCCTGAACCAAGACCAACAAGTACACCGCTAACACCAATTTTCAACAGTGAAGGCTGCCTAGTATTCAGCAAATTTGATTTAGGAGAACTATCTAATCCCTCACCCATTCTGAACAAGAACACTTTAGATTGAAAAGTAGCAACGATAAAAAAAAACTCAAAGCCAAAGTGAAAATCTTGGATGGCCAAGCTGAAGTTGGAATGTGAGAAGTATTGAAGAGAAACAGGCATGAAAAGATGCTTTGCAAACAGCTGAAGGTTTTCAGGTAACCTTTCAATTTGACATACATATTTGTAAGATCTTAAATAATTTTAACCTTTCTGTATTGCAATAGGTAAAAAACAATGTGGAATGGCTTGCTAAATCTATTATGAAACAAGATGAAATCAAATCAGATAGTAAAAAGAAGTTGGCTGAACGCATCGAAGAATAGGAAAAGAGAAAGGAATAACAACAGAAAACGAGAAAAGCCAACATTAAGAAAAAGAAAACTGAGAAGAAAGAACATAAACTGAATGAACGCCTCACACTTAACAGGTATGTGTTAACATTTACATTTAAGGAAGACCGGCCAGTTTATTCCATTGATTTTCAGGGGAAAAGCTGGAATTGTCTGATAAGACAACGAAAATCCAATTTAAACGGAAGTTAGAGGGAATGAAGAAGAAATTAAAAAGAAAAAGTAAGAAGAAGAGGTCCTGAATTGCCAAACATGCTCGAGCCACCAAGGCAGTATCTGTGTCATCAACCTCTGGTCTTTCAGAGTTTGTTAAAACAGAAATTCCTCAACCAAGACTAGCAAGTACACTGGCAACACCAATTTTTAACAGTGAAGGCTGCCTAGTTTCCAGCAAATGTGATTTTGGAGAACTATCTAATTCCTCACCCATTCTGAAAAAGACCACTTTATATCCAGAAGTGGCAACGATTAAAATGAAAGAAAATAAAACTTAAACCAAAAATGAATATCTTGGTAGGCCAAGCTGAAGCTGAGAATGCAGGAAGCATTGAAGAAAAACAGGCATGAAATGGTGCTCTGCAAATAGCTGAAGGTTTTCAGGTAAACTTTCAATTTGACAAAAATATTTGTAAGATCTTCAAAACTTTTAACCTTTCTGTATTGCAATAGGTAAAAGACTATGTGGAATTGCTTGCCAAATCAATTAATTAACGAGATCAAATCAGAAAGTAACATAAATTGCGCTGAACGAATCGAAGAAAAGGAAAAGAGAAAGGAATAACAACAGAAAAAGAGAAAAGCCAACATTAAGAAAAATAAAACTGAAAAGAAAGAACATAAAGTGAATAAACTAAAGAAAAAAGGCAAATTTACCGTATGAAAGACTGATACTGACTCATGGATGAGCTAAACTCTTGTTCTTTCATGTGCAGCCATGTCGTGATAGTTTTATAGAAAAATACACTGGCATGCCTTCCATGATCGTGGAAAATTTGAAGAAAAAATATCTTAGATTCATTTAAAAAGGTTTAGTGTCTTCACTAATAACAGACTCATTTTAAAAAAAAGTCCGTCATGGTAGAAAATTGATTTGTCATTATTAGTAGCTTTGTTAACGTAAAGTGTAAAGCTTCCTTATATCTCAATGTATTATGTGATGTGTAATTAGGTAATCAATAGCTGCTTGAAAATGTGCAAAAGGTGAAAACAGGACACGAAGAACGAACAGAATTACTTATAGCAGTAGGTTATGATTTTAATATATTTATTGGGCTCTTTGTAATTGTTAAAAGAATTGAAAATGTATAAGGAATAAATGGTATTAGAATCAATATTGAATTACATAATCTTTGTTTTGGTCCTTGCCTCAGACGATAATTTAAGTTTGTAATATTATTCCTATAAACATTATTTATCAAATGTTAATGATAATAAACTAGTCTTCGTGGTAACATATATTTTTGTTCCCAGCAACCACAAAAGCCCCGCGGAACTCATTCAGTTTCCGTATTCCCAACGAATCAGTGGTCTTTACCTATGGCATAAGTATCGACAAAAAGAAGCTATATGGGAGATGGACTGGGGGTTGGGGGAATAATGAAAGAGGGTGGACAGAACAAGGCTAAGTGCGAAAAACATTTATTTTTTGTATTATATTTAAAAAAGCGATGGTAGTTCAATAAACAAAAATTGTGAAAAATGAACTTTATTAAACGGGATATTAGCAATATATAAATACTAATATAATTCGAAATTAGATTGCAACCGAATAAATAATCAAAGATTAACTAGCGTACAAACGCTAACATTGTTTGATCTCTGCAAACCTTAAAGAAAATCACGGTTTCAGCAACCTTTGTACATTCCAAATTCCACGGAATAGGAGGTGGGAAATACAATTTTCGAAACAAACATAAAGTTTGTAAGAAAATGGAAATTGAGCGGAGAAAAAGGCCCAGTCCAATGGAGAAAAAGGCCCACTTTTGAATTTGGAAAAAAGTGGGCCTTTTTCGTATGGGCCTTTTTCGTCTGGGCCTTTTTCGCGGGCCTTTTTCGTCTGGGCCTTTTTCGTCTGGGCCTTTTTCTCCGACCTCCATTTGAAATTGACCAGGCATATGAAATTCAAATCACACAAAGCCGGTACGGTCTGGGCGAGTTTCATCTGCAGGCATTTCTTATGCCATCCTATTCATTGCAGCTTGGAATGAAAATGGAAAAACCAAGGAAAGCTGTTGACATCCTTAATGAAATTAGAAGCAAAAACCAGAACGCCGTAAGTAAAATGCTATTTGTATACAACAGTATTATTTATTAACTTAATTTTTAAAGGCAACTGCATTACCTGAAGAGCAGTCACAACCCAAGTCCTTACCATTAGCTATCTCATCCAGCATCTACGATCGCGCGGCGAAAATAATTGAAAAGAAGGATATAGAACTGATTCCTAGTCAGCGCGCATGGATTGTGAAAGGATCTAGCTCCACTAAGTTTTTGGTACGGCTGTTCAAAAACGGCAGGCAGTGTCTGGGTTGCAGTTGTCCCGCACCGACGACGTGTACGCACATAATTGCGGCTGCGGAGTCAATCGGGTACAAAATTATTACCAGGAAAAACGGTAATGGTACTACGCTTCTACGTAATGTCATGAAGCCAGCTCATCTCCAAGGTGGAAAGAAAAAACCTAAGAGATTTGAGAAATGTCAAGAACGTTTGGCCGAAACACAAGTAACTTGTATAAATAACACTTATTGTTATTAGTTTATTTATGAACACAACATTTTTCAATTCACAGGCTGATGGAAGCAGTTTGCCATTTGTGCAGGATAGCATGCAGGTTGAGGATCGACAAATGCTAGAAAACGATCGCGAAAACAAGGTAATATATTAAAATTTGTCTAATGATGATAAAGAGTATAAATCCGATATTTCATAGCATCCTAACGATGACTTTTCGGCCGCTGTACGCGAAACATCTATTTTACACCAGACGAGAACTGAAAATAACGATAGTGCCACTTCGACGCCGTCTAAGCAGTACCATTCAACGCCATTAAATATAAAAGCAGCAAAAATAACTGAAAAGGATTCCTCAAACGTAATTTTGCTGACGCCATCTCCTATAAAGGTAATACAATTATTATCATTGCTTTCAACTATAATATAATCTACGTTACTCTGATAGATTGTAAATGATCAAAATTCCATTAATGGACCTAGGCCGATTCTGAAGGAAGTCAAGTTTTGTTTAGCATCATCAGAACCGTCATCATCAAACGTCATCGTTGCAAATTTCCGACCGCCGCTAAAGACACTGATTTTAGAAAACATGACTATTGAAAAACAGGTATGGTTTTTACATTCTCTTCCTAATTACTAGTTATAGATACCTTTTTTGTATAGGAACTCCCTGTTGAATCGGCAAAGCTCCAGGAAGGTTTAACAGCGATCTTACCTAATTCACGAGAGCATACACCAACTGACGCTAAGGTATAACAAAATTACTTCCACGAAATCACGAAACCTAACTTAAGGAATATTTAATCACAGGCTGCTAATCGGGTAACTAAGCCAATTGATCCCCGAGAAAATATGCCCATCAATATTACTTACCTACGCCGTCTTGGGCCAACACAATGGCTTAGTGATCTGTATATTGAGGCGGCCCTCGTTTTGCTAAGGAAAATGAATCCGCAAATAGGTGGTCTGTTCAACCTGTATATTAATGGCTACTCACGAAAATTTCCGCAAACTGAGGGAAGCCGATGGATGCAGATCATACACAACGGAGAAGGACATTGGTTGCTTGCATCGCACGGGTTCTTTCCTTCTTCACCATCCAGGAACAGGACCCGAAATAAGGCCATGACACCGGAGCCTGTAACCATCTTCGACAGCTTGTATAGTGATGTAAATCAGCGTGTTTTAGCCTCAATTGCAAGCCTAGTGAAAACCAGTCAACCAACTTTTCAATATGTAATCTCCCCTTCTTGCGACCAAGAGAATAGCTGGGATTGCGGCATTTATGCTGTAGCAAATGCCACAAGCCTTATGCTGGACAAAAATCCCTCTGTCATTCATTATGACCGTCCTAATATGCGCGAGCATTTCATCAAATGTCTCGAAAAAGGCGAACTAGCAATGTTTCCTGTGACATCGCAAGAATCTCGTCAAAAGTCTAGCAATACTAATAAAGTGCAATCCGTAAAATTATATTGCGTATGCCGCCGCCCTGATAGACTTTACTCTGGAAAACTTTTCAGAGACGAGTAGAAAATGATCCAGTGTGGTGCCAAATCTTGTAAAGAATGGTACCATAAAGAATGTCTACCAAAAGAAGAACATTCTGCATTTCACAAATCTGCAAAAATTGATTGGAAATGCCCAAAATGCCTTTAATTCGTTTATATATTTTACTTTCATTATACCAAGTGCTGACCCAGTTTAAAAATTAACTTGTCATAAAAATTGCCTTTTACTGTTTGTATTTCAATAAAAAAATTGTTAACTCAGTCATACTTTTACTTTTTTATTTAATATTTGATAATGCCAATACCGATATGAAAAGTATTGTAATGGGGTCGGGGTAGGCAATAGGTAGTGTAATGTAAGTCCGCAAAATATCAGTCCGCCGTTTACGCTACACGTTCCGCAATTTTAAACGGTATATGTACAAAACGGTCCGCATTTTACCCCGAGGTCCGCGAATATTATTTCAAATTTTTTTTGACAGTCCGCAGGTCAAAGTCCGCAGTTTATCCAGTCCGCAGTCCGCGGTCCGCGTCCGCATTTTACGCTGACCCAAGCCAGAAGTTATACTAAATCCATCCCACTAGGACAACCAGGACGTGACTGATATAGGCGCGAAAAAGATGTACAGTAGCCACCTTTGTTTTCTAGGAAATCGCTATATCTTATCTTGACGTCTTTAGTCCTACATTTGGCCAAATCTTGTGTTGCAAGTTTTGACATACGTGAAATTCAAACGTTGAGTAAATTGATACTGTAAATTTCAATGAAATGAGGGATTTAGGAAAACAAATTCTATTTAGCATAAAAATGCTCAAAACAAGCATTACATATGATAGGACTTTTATCTCAAATAATGTATTTTCTTAAAAAATTTACAAATCATACTTAAGTTTGAAAATATAAAAAAAATTTAGCCTAATTGGTTTAGTTACTTTTGAAGGGTCGATGGCTAACTTAATTTCGACTTTTACTTTATGTTTTTAAAATTCTTTTTTTTTTGATCTGTTGTCGAAAACAACTTAATAATTTTTCTACGTTTCTATTGTATTGTTCGAAAATAATGATTTTTACAACTATAGAAGAGTCCAGTGGAAAGAACTTCCGAATGTGAGGCGGGAGACCCGAATACGATACCAGTCACTGCCAAATCTTTTAAAATTATATTATTACGCGGTCCAAAAGTGGTCAAGTTCACCGCCTAAACTCGTTTGTAGCCGACTGGTAAAAGACGCACACGGGCTCCGTTTCTGTCAGTCATCTAGATGTACAGAACGTAGCCATAACACGTCATTTAGAATTTCGGTGCAGCTTATGTCCGTCCTAGTGGTCCAGCGAGGACCAAAAATGGTCGTCTAAGGGACAGCAGTGTGCTGTGTGGGTTTACCCGATATTCCTCGTGAATGAATTCTATGAAAGTTGACAGCACATCAAAGGTGTGATGCCCAAAAATGCGAAGTGTGGCAATGCACGCACTTTTTCTCATTAAGGATTGACTATCGTGCCAATAGATAGTTTCGCCAAGTTAGGATTTCCTTCTACAGGTCTACGCTTCTATAGTCGTGGCCGCATCAGTGCACTTTAACAGCGGATCCTTTAGCTGGAGTTTCATTGTGTAGTAATTATTTTCCAGCATATCCGTGAAGAATGTTCTGCCAAGCAATTTTAAGTGAAGACCCAAGGCTTGACATAAGGAGCTGAAATCCATGCTTTTTCAACTATATGAAACGGGCGCACATCTACGATGAAGAAATTCTGTATAACGGAAAAAATAGTGAAAAAGTCAACAATTTTATTATGCGACGGTTTTTCCATCACATGAGTCGTGGGTCCGAAGGCGACAGCATTATTATCTTTCATATTTCATAGCCCGGTTCCTAAGTCCTGCTAGCAAGTATTCATGTCCCTTTTTTTCTCGCGAATGCTTCTCATTGTTACCCAATAGAGCTGAGCTAATTCCCATTACTTTTACACAATACTTTACCAACCAATTTCTTTTCGCATTGCATCTTGTGTTATTGTAAACTAAAAGTGGTTTTAGGGATCCATCTTTTTTAGTCTTCTGCTTATAACCTTTTTAGTTAAGTGTAAATTTTATGAAAATACATATACAATATCAAAATTATTGCATAATTACATCAAGTCGAACGTTCAAGATGCGAGGTAACGTAATAACGAACTAAATTTTACTAACAGTAGTACTGCGAATGAAGGATAAACAGCTTCTTCAGCGAAAACGTTTAGCCAAATTTATATGAATTCTCAATTCCTACGTTTGGTGACGCATAAATTCAATCGCAAAAATGATGGCTGCCGATTAACGAGTTTTTTTATCGCCAATCCAACCAAGATGGAACTCATGATCGATGAAGACGTGATGATGAAGATGAAGACGGGATCGAATCTAACATTGTGTCTTAAAATTAATTTCTCCCGGACGTCCTAAACACTCGATATTTTTTTATATGCTTCATACTTTTTACGAGCTAGTACAATTTCTACTAGCAATCTTCGACTTCAGTACCAACACATTGATGCTTGGTACTGCTGTAATCTGGTTATTCTCGCGTAAGTTCTCAAGAAGGAGCCTCGCAATAGCTGGCTACCATTCATGTATAGAGTGCTGATATTGTCACACTGGACTTAACTTTGTAATAATTTGTATTTGAACCTGAAGGGAAAAATACAATACGAAACAGAAATAAAGAATGACTATCGTTTTTACTTAACTTGAATAAAGGAACGTGAAGAGAACTGGAAGAATTCGAAAGAACTAGAAGAGGGCTAAAATTGTACGGGCTTTTATACCATCGTGATGGAAATACGCCCCATCTCTAGGGTTACATAAATTTTTAGAATAACTATCTTTTGCTAACTTATCAGCGTGTTACACCATCCTCATGAGAGGCTCGGAAAATCGGCCGATGGCAGGGCCGTCGTCCGTCGATTGTGAAGGGAGAAAATATCCAATGGGTTATGGATCGAAAAGGAAAGGACCAGAAAGGCTTTGGCGAAAAAGGGGATCAAGCCCGGCGATGAGCTACCACCAAAAAAAAACTGTTAAAAAACCAAGAACGTAGGCGTTCAAAATCACCATCCCGTATGGAAATCTACGAGAACTTGTTGAAGGCTCTTCCTTATAAAGAGAGCGACTAAAAACGACGTTGTTTTAATTTTACAGACATGCGGAATTAAAATTACTCTTGCCTTAAAAAAAATACTCTTGCCGGAGATGGAACATTACAAGGGACCACTTCCTCAATCGCTGGGATTTCCACCACGTATAGGTCATCACGTTATTTTTCTAATGCATTGTTCTCCTCTTGGGAAATCTTTGCATCAGAAGATCACGCTTGAGGTATCCATATTGAAAATTCATGAAGCCGGATTGAGGGTGATGGAGGGGTAATGGAATGTAGTCTTTGGTAATGTCTTTTATGGTAAGGCCATCTTCAGCAAATCCACACACTCCGCATCCCCAATGTTTCATTAGACGAAGTGTGTGGGCTGTCTCTAGGTGTCTGTTCCTACGTATAGCTCGGTGTTAGTTACCAGTGTCGTCCACTCATACCTAGGACACCCTGGGCAATGGATTTCAAAAAAGTATTTTAAAATAATTTAGCCCTTTTCTATTCTGGAAGGAAGGAGTGAGTGAGATTAGGAGACCCCTTCGAACCATCCATTACAGAAGCAATGGTTTGAGGGTCTGACGGAGAGTAATGTAGGAAAGGAACTGCCAACTCAAATAAAGGAATTAAATTAAGACACCCTAGAAGCGCAGACTATAACCACGTACAAGATACATGTGAAGAAAATTCTATACTTATGAAATTGTATGGACGAGCTCCCGGGCAATAGCGGACGTATCCTGGCTAGAGGTAGGCGGGCGTCAAGATGGTAGGCAAGTGGCTAGACCGGACTGGGCTAGGTGATGAACACGAGCGATTGACAACTGGCAAGGCAGAGAAGAACGGGCACTGTGACAGGTGATGAGCATGGCAACGGCAGCGGTGAGTGAACGGCACGGGGAGGCAACAACGACAATTACAACAACGGCGATGGCGACAGAGACAGCTCAGGCAACAGATGACGGACACGGCAAAACGGTCGGGCACGGGCAGCAGGCGACGGGCATGGCAAACGACGGCAGCGATGGAAAGAAGTCAAGGCAATTACCAATAATGAGACGACGGCGGGAGGTTCGATGAAAATTGTGTATGTATTTCCAGGTATAAAGCGACCTTCATGTACCGTTACATTAAAACACCGTTGATGAATTTTGTAGTTAAACCAAAACAGAATATTACACGCTGGCATAGGTGTCGCCTCCGATCGTCATTCTTCTATCCGCGGGTTTTTCTCTTCCTCCTTCTCCTACGTCTGTTTATCTTAAATTGGCTGATGGTTTTGTTTGTTTCCACAAGGGTAAATTTTCTATGGTAATCGGCGTTGCCGATTTTTCTTTTCTCGGGGTTGTGTACGACTAAGGTTCTTGACCCTTTGGTTTCTAATACCTGGTTCCGCTTGTCAGCACTAGATCTCGTCTATAGAAATGCAAAAGCAGTCAGCAAATTTCAATCATATATCCCGGACTCATAAGATGCTCCGTCCTCTGCCATTGGTACTCTACGACCACTTGCATATAAGAAAGGGTTTTAAAAAATAATTTAAAAATAAAATTGGAAAATGCAACCCATTTAGGAAGAAAAAAATAAGGATTGAAAAAATAGACAAAAATAATCGAGAATATATAAAATAAAAAACAATTTTTAAAGGATTGGGCAAAAATATTCGAAAAATCTTAATTACAATTTATTGCAAAACTTTATGATCATATTAATAAAAAATTTTAAAAATTATATTTTAAAAATTTTTATTTTTTAGACAATTAAAATACCGAAAAAAGGGAGTAGAATTAACTATAAATATTGGATTTTGTAAAGGACGGATGTATAATAATAAAAATAAATAAAAATATCCCAAATGAAAAAAAAAAAAATTTTCAAAAAATCTTGAAATCAAAAACAAATAGAAATATAGAACAAAATAAAAATATTTATTTTGGTAAAAGAACTAGATGATTTTTTTTAAAGCTGGTTAATTTTACTTATTTTCTTGAATTTATTACGGAAAATGTATTGTGATAGTTCAATGGAGAATATGATACTTTGCCTCCCTCGATCCAATTTGTTCCAGTAAAATAATCTAACAGTGACATTTTGGATAGGGTTCGCTGTTGTGAATTTTTAATGCGATTCAGAATATGATTCGCAGAAACCATTATGCTGTTTGATTTGTCGGTTGGGGAATTTTGCTACGGTTCTATCGAATTGTGGTGCGTCTGTTGATATTGTCGCGGGGGAAAAGGCAGATGTTGTTATCTTATCTATGAGGCACTATATCCACCGTCATAATTGCGTATGCTACGGCTAGAGCTTACAGCAGAAAGATGCTGTAACGCACGCAGATAAGTTAACGAAAATATTGTGCGAATGATAGCCCCAAAAATTCATGTAACGCTAGAGATGTGAATGAGAGCGTGATGAGGCGTACATTCTACGATGAAGTAGCAAATCTATCCGTTAGACGATTTCTTGACATCAATTGATGCCTAAATTGTATCTGGCTACCACGGACTCCATGGCCTTAAAATTTAGACGAGAAGTATAAATCAAAAAAAGTTTTGAGCAAATTTGCTTTTCTGAATGGAAGTCTCGTCTATATGGTAACGAATTGAGTGAATATTGGCTTTTTAAAAACCAAATTAAAACAAAAATGGAGGTTGGATTATAAAACTGATTCAGTCGAAAGAAATGTTTCGCGAAAATAGCGCAAAAATTAACTGTTGCGGAAAGAGGGTCTGTGGTGTCGTTAGGCCTAACCGGCTACTCAATAAATGAAATTTCCCGACGATTAGGCTGCAACAGGGCTACCGTGGTGCTCTGGAAAAATCATTTTTCTGAAACCGGAGACTTTAAGCGTAAGGAGAGGTCGCGAAGGCCAGGAAATACCACCGCTCTGGAAGATCAACGTCTCTTTGCTGTTGTTCGAAAAAAACTAATTACAACAGCGAGTGAAATTGCAGGTAATTTTACAAATTAATGTGTTGCAACTTGTGCCCTGCCGTGATCACCTGCAACCCTGGTAACTATCGAGAGATACTAGCGCGACACAAAATGCGGTTTTGCACCAATATATTTCGATATCTACCCGAGTTGCAGGTAATCGGGACAGAACGCAAGTTGCAACCCATTTAATTTCAACATTTTGTAATATTTTCCCATGGCAGACGATGCCTCCGTAAACATCAACAAGCAAACCGTGATCCGCAAAGTGAAGGAGTTAAATCTCCAGCCGAGACGCGCGGTAAGAAAATTTTTTTTAACTGAAAGACTTGCAGAGAACCGGGTTCAATTTGCACTACACTAACGGAATTTTCCTGCTGAATAATGGGGAAATGTAATTTACGGCGTCCACAAGAACTTTAGGGTGCAATAATGTAGTTTATTTGTCTATTCAAGACATAATTTTTCCACTACCATTATCCCGTTTATGTCTGTTTATTTAATACTAATTTTCATAGCATTGTCATGGAAGAAAAAACTACCTGGAAAACCTTATTATCAATATATAATAATTTCCTTACATATTGATATTCTGGAAAATGAACTCCTTCCTTCGGTTCACAACATTATGGCGAACAACAAGTTCATTTTGTGCAAGACAAATCCCCTATCCACACAGCTCGCATCATTACCCAACAATAAATTTGTAGCCATACAATAAAAATTTGTAGCAGATTTGTAAAGATTTTTTACTTTGCCTAACGGCAATTTGTTTCACCCCGTAGCGATGCAAGTACACGAGCTCATTCACATCTCGTTTCCGTGGTAATGTCTACTACAGTTATTCCGCAGTTTCCGCTATCCCAACATAACCCATCTAAACTACTAAGTAACTTAGCTATGCGTTGATAGGTAGCATTTTTTAAAGGGGGGGGGGGGGGGGTAGTCGGATTTTTTAAAAACATGCTGCACATCAAAATCTGTATAAAAATTTCATGAATATTAAAATTATAATTGATGACTAGCATGCTAGCCAATAAATCTTATAGATAGAAAATTTTAAAAAATTACTTGATACTCGATACTCGACTGCATTTTTAAATTAATACCAGGAAAATTTCTAATTTTTTACCTACCGCCCTAAGACGCCATGTAAAATAGCTCCAAAAACCCTTAGTGTTCGGACACTAAGGGAGGGTACTGTAAAAATTGTTCCTTTGAAGGTGAAAATAAAATAAATTGTTATACTTGTTGTGAAAAGATAAACAAAGAAAAAATCCTGGTATGTAGGGATTTTTCCTTAAGCGTTACGCTGATCTAGAATTCAAATGTTAAGTAACAGGTCAATCACCAACCTCATTTATTTGAACATACCAAAAAAAATAGCCAAATCAAACACTGTTTCTGTTTTCCTTAATTTGAATATGGTGCAGTCAATTCTGAGGGATTAGCACATTTACACACTTAGAAATACATCTGGTTGCTAATTAAATGATAACCAAATTACCTGTAAAGGCTGTCTCCCATTTACTGTATACAAAGGCCGAGAAACTGTAGTCATTTAGAGAAAGAATTGTCTTCTTCTAAGTATTTCCACTTTACATTGTTGCAGACAATACTGATGTTGTTTGAAATTTTTGACATTAAAGACTGAATGTAACCAGGAGGGCTCACAACCATTTCTTGGCTGCAAATTTGTTTAAAGTGATTTATTAATTGTTATTTTATGGAGATAATAATTGATATTCCGTTTTGATTTTGCTTTTTGGCTCTGGGCTGTTTTTTTTTACTATCAGCGCTCTGTATTTTATTAGCTTAATGTACATTCGTGCAAGAGATAAAATTTGACATTTGTCATGACTAGCAAAAAGGTTAGTTACCTATGGTATTTATGTTGATGGCAATAGATTCAGAAGCTAGTTTTGTTCACAGAACATGAATTCGAAGTTCATGAATGTGTCCAGTAGAAAACGTGAACTGGGAATGCAATTCAGCTTCAAGTACATCTAATCTTAGGTAGCCGGAAAAATAGGACCTGGAGAATTAGGACTCGGAGATCTTGGACCTCGAAATAAGACCTGGAGAAATAGGCCCCGAAGTAAGACCACCATTTTTCTAAAAAGCTTTTATTGGGTCTTATTTCTCCATCATAGGGATCCTATTTCTCCTTCATGGTGGTCCTATTTCTCCTTCGTGGTAGTCCTACTTTTCCATTATAAGCCTAATATCAACTGGGGAACCGAACGGCTTATGTTGGTTTCCGTACTCCAGACAGCGTTATCAGTTGCACGTGTCTTCATTCCATCACAACTTTTTTTTTTGGAATTTCAGTTTTTTTTTTTGGGGGGGGGGGGGGAGATTACATTGTCCATCTGGTGCTTTATATAGCTCATTAGTATAAAGGTAATTTTTGCACACACTATTTGGTTATTAGCACTTCACATTTTGTTACTGGTGTTTCCAGCTCTAGTATCGTCTCCTCTTTGCTCGTCGTTCAAAATTATACTCACGTTTTAACTATTTACCAATTTCTTAGGTAGTCACACATTAAAATATTGCAATTAATGGATTTTCATGCGCGTGATGTTAACTACAATGTGTTAAAACAACTTTAAATCACTTGATATGTTCACCACAATAAAGAAAACAATGGATCTGAAAACGGACTTGTACCTCATACAGGGATTGAACTTTTAATATCAGTGTTAATGTACGATGCACCTACCAACTGAGCTAATCATCGTATCAGACCTGCTGTAATCGCGATTGAAAATTAATCACGATTGCGATTTCGCTTAAAATTTTAATCGGCGATCAAATCATTTTTTAATAATCGAAATCGGCGATTAAATTTAAATATTTTTATTTTTAATTGCGATTGTTTTCCGATTATTTAGCGACATCTATGAACGGTAGATGAGATTATATGAAAGTACTCATAACCTTGTTTCTCGTGTCACTTTTTCAGCCCCCAGTTCTTTGAAGTGTTCACTTGTGTAAGATGGCTTTTACTTGTTTTTTTTTGGTGTATTTTAATTACAATAATATTGTTTCATTTTGATTCTTAGGTCTCTCTTTTCTCTACCTTTTTCTCGCGTCATTTCAGTATAAGATTTACTATTTTCGTGTATTATGATTACAATAATATGGTTTCATTTTAATTCTTAGGTTTCTCTTTTCTTTCCTTCTCTCTCTTTTTCTTTTTCTTATCACGACCCAACCAAGGAGTTAAATCATGAAGAGCACTGGAGAATTTCCTGTTCAAAGATGAAGGGGCACTCATTTGGCAAACAGATTCGCAATGTCTCCCCTGGTGTTTCTGTATTACCTTTCATAACCCAAAGAGATTTGGATGATTGGGTTTTGGAACGTAAGTTATATTGAATTTTATTTTAGAACTGGCTCATTGTGGACATACTACCTCTACATTCTGTTGAGAAGCCAGGTTTCAAACAGCTGGTTTCTCGTTTGACTCCAAATCTAAAGCTACATGGTGGAACGCTTTTCACTGAACACCTTGAAAAGAAATACAAATTCCGACGACAGACTTTGTGTGAGGGGCTGGATACGTCTACGGATGCAAGCACTACGATTCATGCTTGGACATGTTGACGTAAAAGCTATCTCGGGGAAACCGTTCATTGGTTTGATAAGTATAGCACTAAAAGAAAAAACGCATGTTTAGTGATGAAAAGAATCAGAGAAAGCCACACGTATGACGTGCTAGCAAGAATCATTGATGACATTCATGTGGATATTAATAGCACTAGCAAGCTTCGAGCATCAACAACGGATAACGGGACCAATTTTTGTAAGTGCTTCAGGGATAGAGGTAAATGATGTTTTGTTTTATTCATTTCTTAGCAGTTCATAATTATTTTTCGTTTGTTTACGTTCTTAGGGGTATCAAGTAACCTCACCGATGACTATAACGACGTACCATTTTCCGATGACGACAACGATGAAGAAATGATTTACATCGGCTGCAAACGATTAAATCGGCGACATCCTTGATCAACGTCAATCAGCAACAACATCCAGAGGCAGCCAGCAAATAACTCTACCAGTTCATCGACGATGCGCATGTCACTTGCTTAATCTTGTCTCTAAGGTTGACGTTTCCAAAATAATAGCATGCATGTTATTCGTCGAGCGGAGATTAAACGTCGAAGACAAGCTATGGAATAAGCAGTCTTCTAGTTCCAACCACTCGGATACCATCCGCCGACATTTTGGTCAGTTGTTTTTTGTGAAAAACGATACTAGGTGGAATACTGGATAGCTGCCATTTCAAATTCAATGTTTAAGACGTCGTGGCTTGAACACGACGCTGACGTGAGAAAGCTCTTACTTTAATCCGGTGTGAATTTCTGCACCATAAGGATTACGTTGATGGTGATTCGGAAATGTAAGTTTTCGTTATCGGTATTTTATGATTTTACGCTAATAAGAAGGGTCTTTGTTATTACTTGTTTTGTTTAATGATCGCATGGGAGCTGCGAGGAAACTTCTTCTTCAAAGTCAGATATCAGTCCTGCCAAAAGTTCAAAACCTGTTTTAAAAAATTTTGCAAAATTTATCAAGAGAAACGCAAAGAACAAAGTAGTTGAGGTTGATGTGTTCTTAGACTGTTCAAGCTTAGAGGAGCTGCAGAAGTACCAAACGATACTTACAATATACAAGTAACTTAATATTGTAAAAGGCTTTTAATTGACAATTTCATAATCATTGGCTTTTTGGAATGGAATTGTTCATTTAGACGTTTAATGTGGCGCTTCCATCATTTGCTTCGGTGGAGAGACTTCTTACTCAAGGGGGCCTCATATTTACTCCAAAACGCTCAAGCCTAAGCGATACGCAGTTTGAAATGCTGCTGTTCTTAAAAGTGAACAATCCTGTTTTTACAACTAGGTAAAGCGTTGACTTTTTGTTAACAATTGTTCTTGTTGGAGAATACAATACAACTGATTTGTTAAATTACTAGGCATCTCTTGCATTACTTTACTGTTTTCGTGTATGAAAAATGAGGTTAACAGACCATTTTTTAATATCATGTATTTGCATTCAATTCTTATTAATTTAAAAGGTTAGTTTTGTTTTTATTCCATACCGTTTATAATGTGCTTGCCATGGCAAGTTATTTTCATACTACTAGATGGTCTAAGGTTCAAAAGATCTGTTCCTTACTTTTAATTATTGGAGAATGGGGAAAAGTGGTCATGCCTTGTATTGTAGCACAGTGGTACAAGTGTTTGTAAAAACTGAAATGCTTACTAAAGACTTACTTAAGGCTAAGGGTGGATTGATTTGTGCCAAGGACGACAAAGGACAGAAAGTGGAATTAACTGAAGAATGACTGAAAGGAGACTGGTTGAAAGCTTAAAGTAGACTGTCTGAGATGGTAATTGAAAGTAGACTGGCTGTTATGACAACCGAAGCTGGACTGACTGTGATGACAATCTGAAAAAAAGGGAAACATTTATACGAAGAAGCAAGGTCGTTTAGGATTAGGTTCCCAATGGAAATAAATATTCTGCGTGTAAATGTAACAGCTATGTGAGGAATTGATAAGTTTGAAGGCCAAGTAGAAGGAAGATTGAAGCCAGAGTCATCCGTAGGTGACCTGTTGTCGGAAGAAGAAAAAAAGGCTGCAAGCGTAGGAAAGGGTAGGGGATTATAAGGAGTACGACTGGCCGTTCGTTACAATGGCGTAAAAAAATAATCGGAAAAAGAATCGGTAAAAAATTTAATCGAAAATCAAATTTTTTCAACAGACAAATAATCGACGATTTTTTTCCCGATTTTCGACGGTTACCGGTAATCGCCCAAGAAATAATTGGACGACAAGTCCGCATCGTATGGTTTGAATAAATTCATGAAACTACTGGACCACTTGGTCCAGTAGCAAGTTGCTGGAGTATCATCGTCATTTTATAGAAAGGTTAGTTAGGGCCACCTGCGCCTCGGGGAAAATCTCTTAGCTCAGATATTTTAGAAAGCCAAACCTCACGCTCGAGTAATCCACTGAAATTTAAACATTAAGTTTTCCCCCACAAATGCTCCTTTGTTTATCACAGCTTTGTCGTCCGCGTCCAGATGATCCAAGGTTAATCTGTGCTAATAATTCATGACTAAAAATTCTTGACTTTAATTATCAAGGGTGCAACCATTAAAATAGATTAAAATTTTTTGCATACCGGTAAAAAAGTTGCCCTAGTATATTGGGTAGTCTCAAGAAAAATGCGGCCTTGACGCCGCATAATAACTTGTAATTAAACACTTCAAGGTGGCTTAACAACATGTGTCGCTCATTGCGGGATTGTCAATGGTCAAGAGTTCAATGGCGGTACGGGATACAAATTCATTTTCAGATCCTTTGTTGTTTTTTTTTGTGATGAAATATCAAATGATGTGAAGTTGTATTAACACAATTTAGTAAGAATCACGCTGACGAAAATCCGTTGATTCAAACACTTTAATATTTTACTACCAAGAACTTAAGCTAAAAAGTTGAAAACGTGTGATTTCTAAAAACAATCAAAGGGGGAACTAGGCTAGGAATAGAAACACCACTAACATTTTATCAATTGCTTCAAGCTCAATACTGTGTAAAAACATTTGCGGGTATGCTAAATTAGCTGTATAGAGCAATAGCTTGTATTCGCGCAATATATTGTTAACAATCCACATTTTTTAAGCTGAGAAAATTAAATGAACAACAAACAAAGTAAAATTTTAGTTCCTGTTAACGAAACAAAAGGCGAGATCTCACTTGTTCTTCAACAGCTGCTTATTTGGATAAGGATCGCCTTCCGAGTTGTAATCGTATGTGATAGGCCTACCAGCCATACAGAAGCATCTATGGCATTTCCTAGACACCAACAAAGGCAAATATAAATAATTGAAGAACAAAACCTTTCTATCATGAAAATAAAATAAGTGTAGATTCATTTGTACCTATTACTATTCATAGCTGATTCTTCAGTTTGTTTCCATCTAAAGAATAGAATTGGACGTTGTGATTTTGTAAGATTGATGTCAATTCAATCCCGTTAAAGATGAATTCTTGTGTCTTGGGATAAATGACTTAATTTCATCTAATTTAATTTCATCTAAATGATAAGAATAATGATTAAATAAATTTCACAATCACAAAACCTGTAAGGTTCTAGATTATCAGTAGGATAGTAAAAATAAGGCAGCTAACGACAAGTAGGTTCCCAAAAGGTTCATGGCAACTGATGCTGTGGTTTCTTGACTCACTTGAAAGTAGGCACATAAGAAGCATTTAGCATTGGTATTCAATGTCAAATTACCAACTGCACTTACTAAAGTTTTTCCTACACTTTAAATACCTTTCCTTTAAAATTACGTTTTTGTCCTATGTTCACAATTCCAACATCACATTAAAGGGTACTAAACTGCCAGGCCTAGGAAATAAAAAAATTGGGATTTTACTAAAATTAGTCAATTATCTAATTCAAACAAACACCACTTACAAAAAATAATTTTTTTTTGTTGATGTTTAAGGCGCTTCCCATGTGGCGTTGCCATATCGGGAATGGGTCGTCCTAGGAGACCAAAATTAGTACCCGAGGGTTTACTTGATGAGATGAAGGGACTTCAACTTGAATTAGCAGCGTTTGTGAAGTCCTGATTTCCAGAAAAAGTTTAGCACCAGATCCCTAATCTTGAGTTTGGTGTGGTTGTCAATGTTTTGCCTCGGATGAAGAGGAGTTGACAGGTTAAGCTGCAGATTAAGATCCGATAGGAAGCTTTTTAGTTCCAATCTCTCTCGTCAGCCACTTGGGAGCATTCAGTTATTATATGGGAGGAAGTTTCCTGTACAGGGCAACCATAGCTGCAGTTTGGGGAGACAGAGAGATCAAATTTCCAGACACGAGCGTTTAATCGTAGCCCGTTCGAACGGAGCTTGTAAAGAATGCTGTTTTTAAGTCTGTTCGTATGCACCATCCAAGGCTCTGGTGAATGCGAATTCCTGGGGTGAGAAACAAAGAAACCATGGTGACTCTCAAAGTATGATATCATTAGCTTGGATCATGATTTGCGAAATACATTTGATGCGAGTGTTGATCGATTCTTTCACAGTTGGGATCCGTTCTTGCATCATTTGCCAGACGGTCCACTAGTTCGTTTTCTGGGATACCTACGTGACTTAGAATCCAGTATAGAACAACTTTTGAACCGGCAGAAGAGCTATTTAGAGCCCTGTTCCGAATCTTAATAAATATCTTAATAATAACTAGTTCGTTTGTAGGATGTATATTGTTGATGGCTGAGACGGCGCTGAGTGAGTCCGAGAAAATTCGGACCCGCTTCGCTGGGCCGTTGTCAGCGTATTGAATTGCCTTTAGAGTAGCCATCAGTTCAGCTGTGAAAATGTTTGTATCGCTAGAGAATTTTCAGGCTTTTTTTATTTGGGCAGTAGATGGCGCATGCTGTAAAGTTGCCCTCGTAGTCACGGGTGCCATCTGTGAAGGCGCTTACCGTACTAGTGTCGGCGTTGTTTTGCGCATACAGTGCCCGAAAAAGTAGTCTGGGGAAGATTGGATTTTCAAGAGCGCTGTTTTTCGAAATTGGAAGAATGTTCGGAGATATACCTGCGTCCAGCCACATGTGGGCTTGAGGAGTGGAATTTGGAGCCAGAAGAATTGCACGAACAATTGAGTTTTGGATTGTATCCAGCTTCCTGGTTAGTGGAGATCTGTCTGGAGGACACTTAGGTATGAATAATCTATAATGCTTCTTACTAAGGCTGTGTATAGATTCACCAAGAGTTTGGGTTTCAGGTTCAGTTTCTTTCTAACCAGGATTTTGAAAATGTTGGCTCTTCGAGAAATTTTTCTACTAGTTCTTGCAGATGAGGGTTCCAGTTCAGCTTGCGGTCCAATGTGATCCCCAGGAATTTGCCCTAATTAACAGCTGGAACATCTTCTCTATTGAAGGGTAGGTGGAGAGGGTCATTAATCCTAGTTCGTCTGTTGAAGGATATTGAAAAGCATTTGGATACAGAAATTGAGAATCTCCAGGTAACACACCATCTTTCAAATTTCCTTATTGCAGTCTCTAGTCTTTTGCGGGCTTTACTTCTTATGGAGTGAGTGCAACGGGCTGAGATGTCATCCGCACACATTTTGACGATAATTCCTTAGTTGTATTCTGGGTTCCTACACAGGGGGAAATCGCGGGTCATGATTGTGAAGAGAATGGGATTCAGCACTCATCCTTGGGAGACTCCGAGAGAGATGATTTTAGCACAGGACAGGGTATTGTCTCATTTGACCCGGACCTTCTGTTGCAGCAGAAAATGCAAGAGCCATTTGAGGATGTGCCCTGTAATCCGCGCTTGGCTTATATTGAAGAGCAGCCCGGGTAACCACACCAGGTCGTATGCTTTTTTTATGTCAACAAAAAGTGGGTTTCTTTTTTCATATTGTAGCCCGAGGTAACCTTAGTTTCCAGATCCCATAGGTGGTCGTGCGTGGAGCAGCCCTTGAGCAATCCAGCTAGCTTGAGGGGAGTATGTTGTAGAGATCGAGGTGCCAGACAAGTCTATTCTTCAAAATTCTTTCAAACCGTTTTCCTAGGCAGGAAGTATGAAAGATTGATCTTTACGAATCAAGATCTTTGCAATCTTTCTCCTTTATAAGAATGGGGATTATGCTTGAAGTTTTCCAGTCGTCTGGGCAGTATCCGTTGGCTAACATGCTGTTGAAAAGATGTAGAATATGGCTTCTATTTGGGGCGTTCAGGTTGGAAAGCATTTAGCTAGAGCCTTGTGTTTATAGGACCGTGCAACCGTTGGAGGGGTTGGGATGTTTGTCCATTCATTGGAGTTGTGTCTTTTTGCGCCTAGCAAGCTTTTGGTTAAGTTCCAAACTTTCTTCATATTGGTCGACTTGTTGATGTCTTCCACTAGGTTCTTCCAGGAATGGTTTCAGGCGTTGCGTAACGTTCGCTTTAGAAGGGCTTCAGTCTTGTTAAGGTGCTGTTTGTTTGCGGCCGAAGGCGTTAGTAGCGATTTGTTGTACGCCTAGCGACATTTGGCAACGATTTTATTGTATTCTGCAGCCTACCAAGGCCTTTTCCTGTTTTGAACATTTTGGGACCGTGGTAGGAAGAGATTTAAGCTTTCATTTATTAAGATGGATTCGAATGTTTAATAGGCCGCGGACGGGTTATCAATGTTTGTGAAGTTGGTTGCAACCAACGAACTCTTGATGGCTTCGTTCCATGAACTCCATTTTCCAGCCCTAAATGACCAGACTTTGCTGAGACATGCTGTTGGGATTTGACACGACAATGAAATGAAAATAGGCAGATGATCACTGTTCCAATACAGATCAGTCGCAATGTTCTCCGGGAAGCCCAGATCAGAAGTTATGAAAGTGAGATCAATCGTGGAGCCGCGGCTGGACCTGGCGCATCTTCTGGTAATTAAGTTTTTCGGAGTAGCTAATACCCAGTTTGTGTCTTCGTGTAGGAATTGTAAGATCGCTCTGCCTCCTTGGTTATCTTCATGGGTGGACGTCCAAGGACGTTGGTGTGCATTGAAGTCACCACCCAAGATAGGTGGTGAGAACATGATTTGAAAATAGTTGTAACATCTTCTGTATTTGTTGGAGAACGTCGTCGTTCTAGATTTGGTCGCCCCTTAAAACCAAGTTGGCGAATACGCAGCGAATGAGAACAGGCTTCTGACGCCACAGGCCCATATTACATTTTTTCTCTTTCAGATCATGACCTAGCCCATTTTCAAGCAAGGTCAGTGTGACTTGAGCAGTGCTGCCGAGTGGTCACGCCTGCGTGACTAATAAATCAAGAAGTTTAGAATAAAGAAGTTCAAAAGTTAAAGTGTTTTGCGTCTTTCATTCTATTCATGAGGCGATCTACAAGAAAGAGGGTAAATTAAGCAAATAAAATAACAAAATAATACAAGATTTCTTACAGTATTGTAATGGTTACCGTTGGGACAGTACACCGAAACTGGCGGACACTTCACTTGCGAGTAAGTTGTGTATTTAATTGCCTAACACTTGGATGTTTCGATTTAGAGTTACAGCTGGGAGGGTTGAGTAGTGGAGGTGTTTTTTCAGAATGATAGCTACTCCACCGTATCCATCGAGTCGATTTTGGTGCACTGGATTGTAAAAAGATAGTCACTCGATCATGTGAGCAGCATCTGACTCATTCCAATGTGTCTCACTAAGAAGAACGACTTGTGGGTTGTGACTCGCCAGGAGTTGAGGAAATAAGTCTTTTTTAAACCATTGGATGATTTCAGGACTAATCATTGAGAGTGTCGATATCGGGCTCCGGGTGCGTCGAATTTGAGTCGCTGGTGGTGTTAGGTGAAACCTGCAAGGTAGCGTGGTCGGTGAGGAGAACTTGTTTTTCTGCTATGTAATTACACATTTCTTCGATGAGTGATAGGCGCGGAGGTAGTCTCGCAATCGTTGGAGCTAATGTTTCGAGGGACGATTTCAAGGATGTTAGGACTTCGGTATTCGAATTATAGTTTTCATGAATCTTGAGTGCAACAGAAAGTGAGGTGTAGCTGTAGAGTTTTCTTTTAATTACCGAGATATCCGAATGGAGTTTTTCTAATTACTGGGTCAAGTTTGCGATCTCGGATTCTATGGGTTCGTTTTGAGGGGATGGGTAACTATCCACTAGACGTACGCGGGCGGCCGACTTTCTAGTGAGAGCAGATGGCTTGAGGAATGGTTTACTTAACGGGGTATCAGTTGTGGAGCATGAGCGTAACATTAGAGCTTCGCGAAATGATATATTTTGAGAATGCGCTAGGTTTAGGATGCGTGCTTTTTCCCGATAGGTGGGGCAATTCTTGTCGTCTGCCTGGTGATATTTTCTTCCACAGTTGCGGCATAGAGTTGGGGCTGAGCATATCAGGACAGACGCGTGAGGTTTGGCACAATTTTTGCAGTGCGGTTTCTGGCGGCAGTTTCGGGCAGAGTGTCCTAAGAGCCAGCAAAGGTTGCAGAATACTGGGAGTTGTCGGAGCTCATGAGTGATGAAAGATTGATTGGCTATCAGAACCTTTGCTGGAGGTGGGCAGTTGAAGGTAAGAATAATGGTTTCAGTAGCGATGAGAGTGTCGCCAACTTTCTTATTTAGTCTTAGAGCCTTGACCGCTACGTACGAAGCTAACTCTGCCACTATTTCCTCTTCTGAGTCGTCTACTGATACGCCGAAGATAATTTTCCTCGGCTTCATTTCACGTCTTGTACGGGGTACCTGGATGTAAAAGGATCCAAATTTTTTTAAGTCTAGAAGTGAATTCCTTGTCGTCTCATCCGTGGGGGACAACTAATAGATCTCCACTTGCGGTGACACAATGCCAAGCTTTCGGGAATAGGCAGCTAGGGCAGACATCATTGACTTGCGATCTTTGATGGATAGTTGTTTGAAACACTTGTAGTCGGATGAAGGTATGATGACAGGTAATAGAGAAGGAGATGGCCGGTGGTCTGTGGAAAGGTGGCTGTCGATGGTTGAAGAAGAGAGATTTCTCGGACGCTTCAGTGGGGAGGGTTCGAACGGTGGACTTATATCCATATCTAGCGCGTCTGAGTTCATGACAAAGATAGTCTTTTTCCGGCGCGAATTTTCAGAGAGTTACTTCTAAGGTATGTGACGGTTCGAACGAGACTCCACAAATAACTTAAACGATTCATAAAATAGTAGGCGTTTGAACTTGCAACATTCGTCTGCTTTCATTACAAGGTTGCCAAATAAATCAATTAATAGTCAAAAACAGTATTCTGCGCGCGGGCAAATAGTGTTTTAATGTTATTAAATATACGTGTCTTCAATTATCTTTATATAATAATTTTCGTATTTATCAGTGTATAAAGGGGTACTTTTTGGCCCCTCCCCCCGGAACTCTCATGGAGGCAGGGAGAAACTAGTAAAAAATGGGAATAAGGACATCGGTACAGGGGGGATGATGCTAGGACTGGAAACACTAGTAAGAAAATGTAAATTGCTAAAAACCAAATGCTGTGAAAACAAAATTACCTTTATACTATATGAGGTGTATAAAGCAATAGATGGAGCATATAATCCATGAAGAGAATTGCAAATAATAATTGAAACAAAAAATTTATGATGGAATGAAGAGACGTGCAATTGATAATGCTGTTTGGAGTGCAGAAACCTACATAGGCCGTTGGATTCTTCTTCTTCAACAGCGAACCAAGAGAATTCTTACGATAAAGAAATGGGCCCTTCATGCTGGAGAAATAGGACCTTGATGAAGGAGAAATAGCAATCTCATGATGGATAAGTAGGACCCATAAAAAATAATTGGAAATATGTTAAAAATTCTCCGAGTACTATTTCTCCAAATCCTATTTTGAGGTCCTAAATCTCAAGGTCCTATTTCTCCATGCCCTATTTCTCTGGCAATCCACGAAGTCTACTCGAAATTAGGAAAGTAACCGTAAATGTTGGTTCAATTGGAAAAGCTGATGGCTCAGCCATTATAAATGTGAAAATACCACAGTTATATGTGGCATTAAAACTGTAAATAATAAAGTCAATGAGATTGTAAAATTTAGAAAGAAAGTGAATTTAAAATTGATTACAGGAAATTGCAGCACCAGGAATGGATGAGCCTGCAAAAGGTTTTATTATCTCTAACGTGACACTATGTCCACTATACTCGTCAAAGATCAAATAAGGTCTTCCTGGAGAAGCAGCTCGATCAGCCACTCAGTTTATAGCTGAGTTAGTGGCTAATAATATAATCCTAGATCTGCACAACTTGTGCATATAGAGTTCTAAAAAGGCTTGAGTTCTTCATTGTGACCTAGTCTGCATTAATCTGGATCTGTCATAGCAATGATAACTGCATTGAAGAATGGTGATTTTAACTGCTCTCTTTATAACTGTTTTTAATTTTGTAAAAATAATTATTATGCTTTAAAAGTTATGCTTCCTATTGTCACTTATGATGAAGAATTGGACAAGTTAATTTTGCTGACTCAAACCAGAAAGGCCGCTTGAGGGCATTAAAGAGTCCGTCACTTCAACATTATCCCTGTTTGAAAAGTATTTACATTGATGTGCATATGGAAACCCAAACAAACAATAGTATAATTCCATTTTATTTTAATTGGAAGCATATAATAATTAGTGGCATATCTTAATAGTGGCATACAATTAGCGATCCAACTGCTGAGGAAGAACATTAGCTACAGGCTTAACGTCCATCACCGTGGAAGGTACGCTTGTAACACACATGGTTCATAAGAATACAAAAAAATTGAAAGAGAACTTCTTGTATTTTAGTGTTTAACCCCCTTATATTAGGTTTAACGCCATTCTCTTTCTCAATTTGCTTTTTAATTACGCTCTGTGTCATGTAGTAACGCAAGCCAGTAGCGTGTTACTTTGTTTTTCTAGGCGAGTATCGTTTACTTGTAGAATTAAGTTCTTGCACTCAAATAAAACCAAAAAATTAGAAACATTTAAAATGTATAAAATGAACGATTGCCTTAGATTGCCTCACGTGAAATTAAATCGTCGTGAAAGAGCAATAACAGTATTCACGGCCACATCCTGCATTTCCACGATATGTCCAGATTCGTTTCTCGTTACGTAGAGATGAACCGGTGAGCTTTGTGTAACCATCGAACTCGGTTTATTAATCTAAATGATTATCTGAAAAATTATACTTTATCGCACACACACCTGCAATGCAACGACGAGGTGTTTTCCATTAAGATGCGTGGAACTGCAAATTTGCACCAGGAAAAAGAAGCTGCACAATCCGATCGCCTTCATCGTGTTTACAGCTCAGAAAGATAATCCTTTTATTGGAGTTTATTTTGAATTGTGCCATGTCTGCTGAGGAATAATTAGATGTCAGTCACCAGAAAACAGTGGTCCGTTTTTGTCATGAGATGGACATCTTATCTTCGGCGAAACGTGCTGCGAAACCTTGGAAACGTTTGGCAAAACAAACTTTGTATAAAACGTAAAGAACAGTTCAGAGATTAATGAAACATTTAAAATGTTAGAGTTTTTTTCTTGCCTCTGGTTGGCATTTGATTAAAAAATGCCGATACAAAAATCATACCCTGTTGAATGTGTGAGGCAACGAGGCGTGGTCCGGGCGTATCCTGTTACGATATATGCTTGAAACTTTGTGACCGGAGCAACTAAAAAATACATGGAAAGAACACTAATCCAACGTCGAGAACGATATCAAATTCTCTTTTTTTTTAATTTATTCAGTAAAAGTTGAAGAAAACTTTCGAGTGAACGAAAACGACGGGATTATAACAGTCAATTTTAAATGGATTTGCGGGAAAAAAGGTAAAGAACCGTAATTGAGCGAAGGCCTTTTAAGAGCTCCTTTTTTCTATGATAATGAAGGAAGAGTCAGCCAGCCAACTCGATTCAAATGTTTAGCGGCCATACTGTTGCAGCCGAGTTTGTGGAGGATAAACTTGCTGTTGTGGAGCCTGTTGAGGTTTGGGAGGATACGACGGCTGTTGTGGAGTCTGTGGTGCATAAACTAGAGCAGGAGCTGGAGCCGAATAGGCCTGTGTTTGGTAAGATGAAGTTGGAATTTGGTAAAAAGGAGCTGAGGCTCCGTACGTCTGTTGGGGAGGTCCGTAGCTGAACTTTGGAGTCTTGCCTGTCTTTAGAGCAGCGTATCCGGCCATTGGGTCTCTGAGCTTTATGGGCTTTAGGGCCCTTTGGGGCACCATAACCACCCTTGGGTTTCTTTGCTTTAGAGGCTCCATGAGAATGTTTAGGGGCTTCATGAGATTGAACTGTTGGAAATAAGAAGTAGCTGGTGGACTGTATTGAGGAGCAAGGGGATTGTATTGAGTAGCACGAAGACTATACTGAAGAGCTCGAGAATGGTAGGATTGAGGGGCTGCAGGAGCTGGAGGATTATAGGATTGTGGGGCTGGTTGAAATTGATGAGACTGAGAAGGAAGCGATTAACCCTTTCACTTTACCTTATTTAAGTACTCGACCCCGCCCCAATGCTTTCCGGAAAGTAAAAAAGAATTATGCTCGCTTTTAGCCGATGAATATTTGGGATATTGTCCTATTCATATACACGGCGACAAGATCGGTCTGGGTCTGAGCAGCTTCTGAAGATCATTTGCGTTCTTATTTTAGGCTGAACAACACTACCGGAAAAGTAGAATATCCCTTTTACTTTAACTTATTTAAGTACTCGTAATATAAATTTTAATTTGTGTTGATAGGGAAATGCCAAGATCTGATGTTATGATCGTCACACACCATAACAAGTCCCGTCATGTGCCCCCATCTAGTGTCCCTATTTCCCCTCTCTCGATAGATGGCAGACGAAAGGTAGGCGACAGGTTCGTCTGCTCGCAGTCATACGAGCAGTCTGTTCTCTCGCCGTCTACCGAGTGGTCTAAAGAAGGGGCTCAGCAATACAGCTGGCTTCCCTTTGCGAACCCTAAGTTAACTATGCTGTATTTAATGTATCTTGGCAAATATACTTGTCCGTACATCAATCGGAGTATTTTCACCTTCATCTCCCCATCTATTCGTCACCAACGTTACTTGCTTCTCAAATTCTTGGCCCGTCGTCGGCAACATCCGCAACACTGAGTTATCTTGTCGGTACTTGGAATCGTTGGTGTGTTCAGTTCTTGAACGTCAAGGTTACGTCGAAGGTTTCCGCTGGCTAGCTCAATACATTACCTGAAAATATAAACGTTCGAATCGGGGAGACAATAAACACATCTTTCGTACCCTCTCCTCTTCCAATCTTTTATTATTAAACCAAAAGAAAAAAAAACCAACACGAATCCTATTCGTTCCCCCTTGCACTCGCCTCCTTTTTTCCGATTTCCAACAGATAACGAGATAAACTAAGCAAAATTAATATATCGGCTCTTCAGTTTCTGACCCTTAATGCAATTTCTGTCGATAATTTCAATATATTTTTTTAGTCGTTTGCCGTCATGTGTGATTACTCTTTGTATATTTTGGTCCCGTGGTTTGTTAGCAACTAATTCTGAATTTTGCATGTTATTTTTTTGCTCATTCGAGAACCTTTAGTTAGCAAAATACATCTTGGTTGAGTTTTTAGCTAAATTTGTTCAGTTTAGTGAAGTCAAATGCTGAATATAGAAGCGAGTGGTATCTTTCTATGCCTTCGGTTTGAAAACTCCCAATTTATTGACTTCAGACTTTGATCCTCACCACGAGGACTGCTTTTTACTTAATTGAACGAATGTTATCATTAAGATAACCGCCTTTTTGCTCGCACTATGTTCCCGATCGTATCCTTAATATTGGCGAAACACTCCTCCTCACGTTCCCGACTCATTTTTAGTTTTCCCTTCACTGATACTGCGGATGGAGGCGGATACTCGGCAATTTCATTCACGTTAACGTACAAGTTCACTGGAGACGTATTCACGATACAAAGTCAGATCAACTGACTGTCGTCTGCTAATAGGGTAGGCTAAATGTTTCCAGTGTTACGTAGGGCTAAACAGAAAGCGACTTTACTTTGACTTTTGCCCTTTGCCCTATATTTGAACTCAAATATATGTGGCGCCCATCTTCGTGAGTCCTCCACTAAGGTTTAACTGGAGATCTTCTACGTTGTTTACTCTGGGGGTTTGACATTACATGGTTACACTTATTACCTTTACAATCTGAATTTACGATTTGAGCCTTTTAATTGTAGCTCAAGTACAACATATACATACAACATTTACATGTTTACAATATTGAATTTAAACGTTTACGGTACTGAAGATCCCATTTCCTCGTCTTTTGCATAAACGCATTTATCCTTGGCTGTAACCGTAACACATAGTTTGGTTACCTGGCGAATACATGGTCGCGGGTGGTTACTAGGGCTGGGAATAACTTCGAGCAATTTGCCCAACGGCCACTGTCCACGTAAAGTGTTTGGCTCGATTACAAGCACCATGTCTCCCACGGTAACGTTAGGTCTATTTTCTTGCCATTTTCTTCTTTTGGTCAGGTGGGGAACGCATTCACGTAGTCATCTATTCCAGAAATCGTGGAGGATGGCTTGACTTTGTAAGAACTGTTAGTAGTATCATTCACATTTTCCACGTCGGACAGCAAGACGCAGGTACGGCCGAGCTCCACCGTATAGGAAGTGATTTTGCGTTAGAGGGTCCGGGTCTTCTGGATCCATACTTAGGTGTGTCAACGGCTGGGCATATAAAAGAGCGGCCACTTCAGCGACGACGGTTCGTAACACGTGGTCGGTGACGGGGCAATTACCTATTCTGATCTTCATAGCCCATTATCAAGACTCCCAACCCTCCCCAACCCCCTCCCCCTAAAATGAGGTCCGTGGGGTAGAGAAAAATGCCATTCCATTTGTTGGCAGGCCATTACCATCTGTAGTTTTTCGTGTCGAGTGACAAGTTCTTCTAGCCCTCTCGAAGCTCTTGCTCGGCGGCAACGAAATTGGTTCCATTATCGCTGTACACAACCTTCGGCTTACCTCGCAAGCTGATAAAGCGAGAGAAGCAGAGGAGAAACTCTTCCATGCTGAGTCCTTCGGCTATCTCCAGGTGGACAGCTCGTGTCGTCAGACACGTGAAGAGACTCATGCAGCGTTTTCCATGTCGTCTACCTCTTCCACCAACTCGAACTGTTAAGGGCCCAAAGTCGATCCCCGTGTACGTGAAACGTAGATAGACGAGGTGTTAAACGGTGTACTGGTAGGGACGCCATCAATGGAGGGGTAGACTTCGACGGCGTATGCTTGCAAGGCCAGCATTTATTGATGACCGGATTTCACCACTTTGCGTCCAGAAAGTCTCTAATAATGCGAACGTATATGGGTAATCAATCTTTCGGTCTTTACATGGAGATGTCTAGTGTGGTAATCCCAGATTATCCTTCGTGTTAAAAGCTGAGGCACTGACAGGTATGGGGTGTTTAGTCGCATAGTTTATTGGCCCATAAAGCATACGTCCACCTACTCGCAACTGACCGACATCGTCTAAAAATGGCTTGAAGATGGGGTGCTTGAATTTGAGTGGCAATTCCAGATTCTTGCGTAAGTCGTAGATTTCTTCGGCAAAGATCAATTCTTGAGCACGTTTGATGCATATTACCAGCGACGTTAACATTTCTTCTGTCGTTAGCTCTCCGATCGTGGGTCTTTCGCAACGTTATTATTCCCGAGCGTTTTTAGTAAATCTTTGGCTCCAAGCTATAGGACTCGCTGAAGCTTCAACAGACTAGAAAAACGGGTCACACATCGGTCGATTACGCGATATTCATCTTTCATTTCGATAGCCAAACACGCATCCCGTCCTTAATCTCTTGCTGGCTCCATAATCTCTTCCCAAGTGTACCATTCTGATGGTCCAGATTCAGGAACGGAGGTCCTTTGTGAAAGTTGACCAACTCGTTAACGTCCTTTGGATCGATGCCCCGCCTGCAGAGGTCTGCATGATTTGACTCCCCAGCAACATGACACCGTTGTCAACGACCCATGTTCCGGAGTATTTTACCGATGCGGTTGTTGACTTAACGCTGCTATCACCGTCCTCGATGACGATGTCCACTTCGTTAAACTGAAACCGCCTAATTGAAGAAGGGCTTTCTTTCGGCAGGACCGTTTGACTGCCTCGTCTTCGGAATCGAAAGAGTCGAGGTAGTTGTCATCGTAAAAATTCCGTCGAACACGGTCGACTACTTCTGGAAACTGATCACGATGGTCATCGGCTGTCCTGTTGAGGGCGAATATGCAGGTCGTCGGAGATGATACCGCTCCAATTACGTGACCGGTCACGTGGTACGTCAACAGGTCTGAACCACTGCCAGGCGTCCAATAAACAAATCTGAATGCTGTGTGGTCTTCTTCGGGAACTTTCACCTAGTTAAACATTTTCTCCATGTCCGTTTCGACTGGTATTAGGTGTTGCTGACTCTCGTGCAAAAGTAGCAACAGAGAAAGAAATGAGGATGAGTGATGATGAGATGGATGGATGAATCAGGGATGAAAAGAAAAACGCTGTATTTTCAGGGCTTGGGGAAAAACAAAAGGAAAACGCTTGATTTAACAATGGGGAACTGAGACTGCGACGCAATACTTTACTGTCTGGGTCAGACACAAACGAGACAAAGAGACAACTTGTTCTAGACTACTGTCTGGGTCGGAATTTTTACGAATACTAACTTTATACCGGAGTGGACTGTGCCTAGAAAACGACCTCCATCCCCCAAAACAAAGACAAAGAAACTGAGTTTTCACACACAATAAATGCGTAGGCCCGTGCCCCCTACAGCCCTGCCCGCGAGGGCAGCACCGTAGGTGACAGCGGGACCCACTGTGACAACAAGTGAATAAACAAAGGACGAACTTCAAACGTTTTACAAACCACAAACAAAGCGCGTGTGAGGTTTTCTTCCAGCAGCTTAAAATTTGACGAAATGAAGGCCATCCTTAGTGAGTGGGCAGGTTGTTGTACGCTTTCTTCGGTGCACACAAGATCTGATGGTGATCTTGTGTATTGCACAGCGTACAACGTCGGGGATGGGTACAGTCAGCAATTTTTGTGTGCCCGGCGACGGCGGTTGGAACAAAGCAACCAAAACACCGTCGCTAGGCAAAGAGAAGTTCGAGTCTATCCTGGTTTGTGAGGACCATAAACTCCTCACACTCGGTGATCATCTTTCTGCAGGGGGTCGGTCCCAACACGTGCGACTTCAAAACACATATGATGTTGGGTGTATGGAGCGGGGGGACGAACGTTGGACGGCTGGGAGTGGCGACCGGCGTGGGTGTCGGAGTATCGGGTTCCGTCCCCCGAACTTTACGTAAAAGAGACCCGATGTACTTGCTCATCAGGGTCTCGCGCTCGGCTAGGAATTGAACGTGGACGTTGACTAGATCTTCGGAATATTTTGCGATTTCCTTGTCGATGTCTAGGATGGCCCACTGGTAAGAATACACTTTATCCACGAATTCTTTTTTGGCACTTAACAAGTTATCCACTGTGTCTTTAAGGTTGGCCGCACACTCCTCCTCCCTATCCCGACTTACTTTAAGTTTTTCTTTTACTGATGCTGCGGATGGCAATGGATTCTCGGCCATATTTCATATTGCACGTAGGAGTTCACAGGATCACGTTTCCCTTAGACGAAGTTCGGTCGACTGAATGCTGTCTGCTAGCATGTTAGGCTAAACAGTTTCCAGTTTTTTTTTGTACTAAACAGCAAACGACCTGACTTTTGCCCTTTGCCCTATATTTGAACTTGAATATAGGTGGCGTTAAGCTTAGTGACTTCACCAGAGTTTGAGTTGCGATTTTCCTACGTTGTTTACAGTTGAGTGCTGACATTGTGAATTTACTTGTTTGGTTTAATTTACATTAAAAATTTGTGAGTTTTGAGGGGAGCTATTAATCATAGCTCCATTATAAACAGTATTTACATTTTACAATACTGAAATTGAACGTTTACACTGTGGAAGATTCCTTTTTTTCTTCTTTTGCGTAAACTTCTTGTACCTTTGCCGCAACCATGATACATAATTTGGCCACCGGCCGAATACATTGTTTTGGATTGTTGCTGAGCTTCACCTTTACTACTCGGACGACATTATCCATGGCGCTGGGAATGACCTCAAGCACTTTTCCCATCGGCCACTGCCCACGCAAGTTATTTGGTTCGATTACCAGCACTAAATCTCCCACGGTGACGTTAGGTCTGTTTTCTTGCCATTTTCTCCTTTCTGTTAGGTGTGGAACGTATTTACGTAGCCATCTGTTCCAAAAGTGCTGAAGGATGGCTTGACTTTGCTGAAACTGCTTGTTGGTAACGTTCATGTCTTCCACGTCGGCCAATTGTAGGGGCAAGTATGGCCGAGCTCCACCGTATAGAAAGTGGTTTGGCGTTAACGGATCCGGGTCTTCTGGGTCCACACTAAGATTTGTTAACGGCTGGGCGTTTAACAAAGCTGCCACTTCAGCGATTACGGTTCGTAGTACTTGGTCCGTTACTAGGCAATTACCGATGCTGGTTTTCATTGCTCTTTTGCAGGACTGTACGATTCTTTCCCAAACACCACCAAAGTGGGGTCCGTGGGGTGGAGAAATATGCCACTCAATTTGTTGGCAAGCCATTAACGTCTGAAGTTCTTCGTGTTTAGCAACAAGTTCTTCTAGGGCTTGTCGTAACTCTTGCTCAGCGGCGACAAAGTTTGTCCCATTGTCGCTGTAAACGACCTTGGGTTTTCCACGTAGGCTAACAAAACGGGAGAAGCAGAGTAAGAACTCCTTCATACTGAGCCCGTTGGCCACTTCCAGGTGAACTGCTCGTGTGGTGAAGCACGTGAATAGGCTGACCCAACGTTTTTCATGTCTTCGTCCCCGTCCACCAACTCGTACAGTCAAGGGTCCAAAATAGTCGATCCCTGTGTACGTGAACGCAGGCAGATGGGGTGTTAAACTATGAACTGGTAGTGAAGCCATCAACGGAGGACTAGGTTTCGCCGAAGTCCGTTTGCAAGGCCAGCAGTTGTTGATGACAGATTTTACAACTTTGCGTCCAGAAAGTATCCAAAAGCGTGAACGTAGGTCTGTAATCTTTCTGTCTTGACGTGCATGTGTCTAACGTGGTGATCCCAAATTATCATTTTTGTTAAAGGTTGAGATGCTGGTAGAAATATGGGGTGCTTAGCTGCATAGTTGATCGGCGCTTGAAGTATACATCCGCCAATTCGCATCTGTCCGACTTCATCCAAGAAGGGATGGAAGGTGCGAAGTTTTGATCTGAGTGTGGTAGTTCCAGATTCTTGCGAAGGGCGTAGCATTCTTCAGCAAAGGCCAACTCCTGTGCACGTACGATGCATTTTGTCAGTGACGTTACCATTTCTTCAACCGTTAGCTCTCCGACCATGGGTTTTTCATCACGTAGTTTTGCTCTAGCGTTGTTGGCAAATCTTTTACTCCAGGCCAGCACTCGTTGAAGTTTCAACAGACTGGAAAAACGTGCGACGCATCGGTCGATGACATGGTTCTCATCTTCCGTCCTGACAGATTTACTTCGTCGGCTTTCCACATTAAGCCGACTTGATACTGGTTACTAATACGTTTTACGGAAGATTCTAGGAAGCGTTTTCCACGTAGATCATCCTCAGATAGAACGGGTGGTTCTATTTCTACTTCGCTGGCCTCAAGTTGCCAGAACTTCTTCACCAGCTCATTTAGGTCTTCGGAACGTTCCACGGTGGCCAGATGAGCGATGAACGGGCGTCCGTCTTGTGGCGGGCCCGTTTGTCTACCCAAACACCAGCTAAACGGCGTCTTGAAGGCGATGGGCCAAGTCGTTCCAGCCGGCGGCTTGATGGAAGCTACATGATCATGGGCCTCTGCGACGTCGATTCGTATCAGCACGGTCACGTCCTCTTGTTGCACGGTCGGGACGTCAATACGACGTAGGTGTTTCCATGATTCCAACTGTCGAGGGTCGATCGGCGAATTCGGCGTCACCTTCAAATTGTCGACGGCGTAAGCGTGCTTGACTTCAAACCGGCTTTTACCATCACGAGATTTTAAGGCGAAGTTTACTACGGAAGCCGTAACGTTAGACGTGGCTCCGTCATACGAGGCGACGTTGATGCGTTTGGAAGGCCCAACGATTCCCAACTTTCTTACGAAGTCGCTCCTAATCAGCGTGGTGTCGCTTCCGGTATCAAGGAAACCGAAAGTGTCGACCCATGTTTCGCCAGCTCCAACACGAACCGGTACAATCTTGAAATGTACACGTCGTTTTACGGTTACCAAGTGGGTCAAGGTACCCAGGAATGCTGTTTAAGGTGGCGCTGATGGAGCAGTTGGATCCGCTAGCCTCCTCAATGGGGTGAATTCAGATCCATGAAGCAAGGTGTGGTGACGGGTTCCAGTACAATCAGCGATAGTACAGCTGACGTTCCTGGGACATGCCTTGCGTTCGTGTTTCCCCGTAAGACATACCAGACATCTTCCGGACTTGAATACTTTCTCAGCCCTTTTCGTGGGCGTGAGAGACATGAAGACGGTGCAGGTTGAAAGATGGTGGCTCCTGCCGTCACATACAAAGCATTTCCACCGTTCCGTCTTCTCGGCTTGCATCTTCCCCGATGTTGATCGGTTCCTTGGAGGCATGGTTGCTGAAGATGTTGACGCCGCTACTTTCGAACCTTCCATCGTCGATACGTGTCCAATGGTCGACATGTGTGGGAAGCTGGGTCTCTTGACGGGCTTCCTTTCGTCGAACGTTACACCTTTGGACGTCGACGTGGGTAGAGACTCGAATACATTTTTTCCATGTTGCTTGCTCATGGATTTCAACGTTACCCAGTCGTCCAGGTCTAAAATATTCAGTTCTACTCCTGTCTTTTTACGTTTCTCGTTCCACTTATCGTTGAGGTAAGGCGTTAATTTTGCTTCCAGGGCCATCAAGGTGGTACGGCTGTGTAGCTTATGGGCATACTTCGACTTGGAGAGCATGGCTACTGCACCATGAAGACGGTTTGCGAAAGTCTTGAGGCTGGCAGCATCTAAGCTCTTCAATGGCGGGACCTGTAGAAGGTCGTCGAGGTATGTCTGGTCCATGATCTTAGTTCGGCCGTAGATCACGTCCAAACGTTCCCACACCACACAGTACATTGTTCCATCGGTCAGACATTCACCGATTTCGTTTCGTACCTCTTCGGCTAGCACCTCTAACATAAAAAGAAGAACAGGAGAATCTTCGTACTCTTCATACAAGGCCTGGAATTTGGCCTTGAATCGCGCGTAATTCTTCGGGTTGCCGTCAAATGGCTGGATCTTGAAGTTCGGAGGTTGTAGTCGGCTGCAGCAGCTACTGTGGGGTCGATTGGCTTGACTGTGCGTGTGTGAACGTTCAGACCGGTCATCTTCGTCGTGATCCGTAGGGTCGCAACTAGACGTCATCGTGGCCATCGCCCCTCGCCGCGGGTCTCGTAGAGATGCATCGGCGGCGACCAATCTTCTGCGATGGGGACTGCATCTTCCATCGTACGGAAGGGCGATAGGGTGGAAACGTCTTGACGGGTTGTTAAGACTTGTGATTGCTCGTGAGGTCGCTGATCTTGGATCGTTCGAGGTTGTACTTTCATCTCGTCCATTTCCGATCGGAGACCTTCGATTTTAGCGTTCAACTCCACTTTGACTGTGTCAATCTTCTGGTCTAACCCGTCCAACGTTTGGTGTGCTTCTCTGACTAACGTGTAGTTGGCCGCGATATCTTTGGACGTGACTCTTGAACTATCAATGAGTTTACTCAGCTGTTCACTCATGCTCCTTAACGGCTTATTTAGGGTTTCAGTGATAGAAGTTGTATTTGCTTCCATCTGAGCCCTTGCCGTTTCCAACTTCAATTCCAGCTTTAGCATGTGTGCTTCTTTATCCAACTCCCCTTGGGTTGATTGTTGGAGATGGCTGGCTGGTTTAGCGTTGGTACGCCTCTTTTCGGATAACGTGGTACTGCATGTGATGGTGATGCTACTGCATGGTCCGAAGCTGATGTCCCAATCGAGCTGACGGATGGATTCAAGGAAGTGGCGTAGCGACTTGCGAATTTGATAATTTCAACGTGATCAGTTTCGAAGTCTACTTCCCACTTGTCACATGCTTGACGTTGTTGCTCAGTCAGGCCGGATATACTTTCTGCATACTGGTTGTGAATTGCTTTGACTTCTTCGTATATACGAATCAATTCGTCACGCCATGCGGTTAATTGTAACTTCTTCAATCTGATGGCTCCCATCTTGTGGTCTTCCACTGCCTTTCTGAGTTGTGTCGTTAACTTCGTGTGGGCCGCCTTTCTCTTCCCACGTTTCTTCTTAAGATCGTTTTCGGGAAGTAATGGCCGTTCACTCTTCTGCCGTTCAGGTTTCGATTCGTCTACCTTCGGGTTGGGGCCGTGTTCCCAAATGTGGCCAATTTCCATATTTTCGGCTTTGGGTACGGCTTCACTCATGACGTAGAAACGTTATTTTAGGCTGATAGAGTCACACGTTAACGGATGTCGATGATTCACGTAGATACACCGATCTTTTAGTCAGATGGCAAACGCGTGGTGGACAGGTGGGTACCTTCAGGCTGGCGTGGACGTCTGCCAAAGGTTTACAGGGAGAATACCCGACAATTTACAAATCAAGCGAGGGTTTTACTAACAAGGACGGGAAATGCACGTGTTCGTCAAATCCCGGGTTTCGTCACCATTTTTTGCTGAATCTCGTGCAAAAGTAGCAACAGAGAGAGAAATGAGGATGAGTGATGATGAGATGGATGGATGAATCAGGGATGAAAAGAAAAACGCTGTATTTTCAGGGCTTGGGGAAAAACAAAAGGAAAACGCTTGATTTAAGAATGGGGAACTGAGACGCAATACTTTACTGTCTGGGTCAGACACAAACGAGACAAAGAGACAACTTGTTCTAGACTACTGTCAGGGTCGGAATTTTTACGAATACTAATTTAATACTGGAGTGGACTGTGCCTAGAAAACGACCTCCATCCCCCAAAACAAAGACAAAGAAACTGAGTTTTCACACACAATAAATGCGTAGGCTCGTGCCCCCTACAGCCCTGCCCGCGAGGGCAGCACCGTAGGTGACATTAGGTTAAGGTGGAAGCAGAGAAGCCCCCCCCCCAGCAAGCTAACGAGTAAGTTAGGTCCCCGAAGCAAGTTTTATCGACGTGCCCCCAAACTCTGCAGCTCCATACGATTCGACCTTTGGTTGATGAGTTAGAAGGGCTCATGACCCCATGGGGTCGTAGCTACCACGTTTTGTAGGTCTCCTTCCGTGCCTCTTCAGTCTTGACGATTCTGGCGTGTCCAGGCAAATGTACTCCTTTACCCCTTCATCGCAGTTTTGGGCGAAATCAGCGTCTGGATGAAAACAGCGTAAAATAGCGTAGAGCCTCTTCACTGCAGACGACCGATTGGTTGGTTGGTAGACGACTGCAACAGCCACCGTGAGGACGATTGACGTTACCGTGATTATGTGAACGTTCCGAGCGCGCGTCTTCATCGTGATCCGTAGGGTCGCCACTGGGAGACGTCGTGACCGAAGTCCCTCGCCGCGGGTTCCGTAGAGATACATCGTTGGCGGCCAGTTTTCTACGATACCGGATTGCATCCTCGATCGTCCTGAAAGGGGACAGGGTTGAGACGTCTGGACGAGTTGTTAAGGCCTGCGATCGCTCGGGAAGCCGTTCATCTTGAAACAGTCGAGGTTGAACCATCTTAACTTCCACCTCTGTTCGAAGGTCTTCGAGTTTGGTGTTCAATTCCACCTTGACTGCGCCAATCTTCTGACCCAAACCGTCCAAGGTTCGATGTGCTTCCCTAACTAACGTGTTAACGTGTACTTAACTCCTGAACTCGATATTTTACTTAGCTGTTCACTCATACTCCTTAACACCTTATTTGGGGTCTCCGTGGCGGAAGCTGTATTTTCTTCCATCTGAGCCCTTGCAGATTCCAACTTCAACTCCAGCTTCAGCATCTGGGCTTCAGTCTCTAAGTCCCCATGGCTTGATGGTTGAAAAAGGCCGGTTGGTTTCACGTTGGAAGACCTCTTTTCGGATAACGTGTTACTGCTCGTGATATCTGAGGCTGATGTCCTGATTGAATTGATGGAAGAGTTTGGGGAAGTGGCGTAACGACTTGCAAATTTGATCATTTCCCTATAATCAGTTTCGAAATCTACTTCCCATTTGTCATATGCTTGATGCTGCTGATCAGTTAGGCCGCATGTGCTTTCGGTATATTTTAGATGTATTCTTCTGTGTTGATCCAGTTTAGGGAAAACGCAGTGGCATGGGCTTCTCACGTTAAAGCGATGTTTAGTCGATTCCAACTTAAGATCTCAAAGCAAACTTTTTCCTGTTTCTTGTAGCAGGTTCAGGGTTCAGGTTAGGGATTCAATCTGCAAAAACTATTGTGTGTCGGATGGATAAACTGCCTTTCGGTGCGACGTTTTCGCCTTTTATTGCTATCCACACCACTCGTCAAGCCGTTATAGATGCGGAGGTGGGATGAGAAGCCGTCGACGCTGTTAATAAAAGGATGTACAGTATTTTGCACAAAAATCTGTCAGGTAAAGTCCAAAATTTTTAATATATATATCTAGATATCTTTTTGCTGTTTTGGCGCTAGGGGCATATAAAGCTTACTTTGACACCTATGCTTTCTGCAAGCCACACATCCGCGGATTACTATACGGCATAGCACACGGTTTTATATGTATTTCAAAACGTCAAATGTCAAAAATATAGAGGTTTACTTTTGATATTCTTACTTTTGTAATTTTCTACTGCTTCGAATACCTGAAACAATAGAAAATGATAAATTAAGACAAAACTTTAATAAAAAATTCAACACCTTTACTTCTGCACAATTTATTGGTATCCAATATTATATTTTCACATATACACTTCACACAAAATTTATTTTTGACGTTTGAGGTTTGACGTTTTGAAATACAGATAAAACCGTCTGCTATGCCGTGTAGTAATCCACGGATGTGTGGCTCGCAGAAAGCATAGCTGTCAAGGTAGCTTTATATGCCCCCTAGCGCCTAAACAGCAAAAAAAAATTTAGATAAATATATTGAAAACCTTGGGCCTTACCTGACAGATTTTTGTGCAACATACTGTACGTCAACGACTATTTGGAATCCGCCGAATTACTTAAGTCAAAGCTCTGAAAAGGGCTTTAGCTGCGGCCGATTTACACTTCCAAGATTGAATCTCTAACTCAGCTGAGTTCGCTCGAAATATGCATGAGGGAAAAGAGCCGACGCTTTAGAAAGTGCGTCAGATTTCCTATTGACAGACAGCGGGAGTGAAAAAGTGCTTGTTGTCGTACGGAACGTGCGAGCTGACACATTGGGGTTCCGACTTTGCAATCTTGAGGACAAGGATTATACTCGCTTGAGTTCACCAGTAAGTTTGCGTCCATCTTTGACTACCTGGGGATCCCCGCGCCATTTATAGTAAAGGCGAATATACGGCTCAGGGAACTGGAGTTGGCTGAAATCTGAAGTGTTGTGATCCTGCAGACGAAAATGATCGTATTTGGTGGGAATCTTGGCTTCTGTCGATGCAGGAGCTCGCCCATGTCTCCATCTACCGTTGTTTGTTCCCCCGAACAATCTGAGATCGAGTATTCTCAATTGCAGGTGTTCGGTGACGCTTCAGAAGAGGCCTATGGTACGGTTGTACCTTCGCAACACCTATCTTTCCGGGCGGATCCAAGTACGAATTGTAAAAGCCAGTAGCAAGCTAGCGCCTAAGAAGACGCTATCCGTACCGAAGCTAGAGTTGAATGCAGCTCTATTTAGTGCACGGGTTGCCACGGCCATCCAGAACTGTCTCCGGTTTCCGATCCAATGAAGATTCTACTAAACGGACAGTACCGCCGTACGCAATTGGATTCAAGCCACGGCGCCCTTCTATCATATCTTCATCTTCAACAGGATCGGAGAAACTCAGACTCTGCCTGAAACGGAAGAACGGCGCTTTATTCCCATGCGTATTAATCCTGCAGATGCAGCTACGAGGTCTGCCATAGAGGAAGAAGGATTTCCTAAATGCTGGAGAGACGGCCCCGGATTTCTCCTTAAGGATGAGTAGGATTGGCCACAAGATTTACCATGGATGGCCTCCACCATGGAACTAAAGCAAATTAAACAATATCACCTACAAACAGCTACCGAACCATTTGACTGGCAGAATCCCGCTTGGACAAATTCAACCTTTCTTCTTTTCTAAGCCTGGAAGGCACTGCCATGATGTTTGTTAAGCGGTGCCAGACGGAATATTTCTTCGATGAGATTCAGCATCTTCAACGAGGAAAGGCTCTCCCGCAGTCCTAACATCTTTTGGCCCCGATCCTGTCTTTCGTCTTGATTCTTATTCTCCTCCTTTTTCGCATGTAGCCATCGACAACTTCGGTGCCATGGAAACGAGTCCGTGATGAAACAGAGTTTTCAAACGGTATGGGGCCCTGTTCATGTGTTTGGTGACCTGTGCGATTCACCTGGAGTTGGCCGAGTCGCTGTCATCAGAAGATTTTCTTCTCGTTTTCGGGCGCTTCATTGCATTTTTCATCAAGCCCATCTCTATTCACTCCGACAACAGTACAAACTTTGCAGAGCCGAACGTGAGTTAAAGGAACTCGTCAAGTACTTCAAGGACGACGACATGTTACGCAAATTCAGGCTCGAAAAGGTAATCGTTTGGTATTTCCAACCGCCCCGTACGCCACAGTTTGGTGGAGCCCATGAGAGCTTACTTCGCTCCACGAAGAGAGCTCTGTATAGAGCATTGGACTTAGGAAAGGGAGCTCTCCGTTACCCCACCGACGAAGTATTCCATACTTTGTTAGCAGAAATAGCAGGGTTGCTGAATGTGCGTCCCCTGACTTATACCAGTTCCGATCCGGTGGATTTTCGACCTCGAACAGTTTTCTTAATCGTCCACCAACAGCAGATTTGTTGCCCAGCTCCTTCAACGACGTTCTACCCAGAGAACGTTTTCGCTATGTCGGACGAATGGCCCAACTCTTTTGGGATCTATGGACAAATGGTCACATAATGTGTACCCGGGTGACGATGGGCTCGTCCGTGTCGTCAAGATTCAAGCCAAAAACGGAGTTCACACGTGAGCCACCCATCGCTTGTGTCTACTGGAACAAGCCACATCAGCGGTCACAGATCCGAAGGAACCTGCCTCTACCGCTCAGATAACCACAAGGCAAACTGAGCTCGGTTCCTATTGGAGATGTTTTCTGGGCCTACGAAGGATGCATCCGTCTTTTTCTGTTGGAACGTAGCCGGATTCGGTGGAGAATGTTACGGCGCAAAGGACCGCCTATATTTTCACATCTGGCAGCATTCATTACCATTGTCAAAGTCCTTGCGCCAATTATTGTCTTACCAATCCTTTCTGTATTGTTTCCTTCTGACTTCTGTCACTTTCACTCAAACTTTCGCTGCCTGACGTTTGTTACTGGTTTAGTTGGTCAAACCTACAGTTACGCTATTTTCAGTGATTGGGAAGTGTTTTCTTCTTCATCTAAAGTAATCTGCACTTACCTGTGCTGGTTATCTTCTTGTGAATTCAGCTATTTTCACACTTGGTAATTTATCTTGCTACAGTTATTATGAGCAAATCTCCTACCCTTATTCTTTGCCAAGCTTGCCCAATTCTATATGAATATATAGTCATATGCCATTCATATATGAAATTCAAACATAGAGTGTTCAAACTTTATACTTTGCAACTAAACTGGTAAGTAAATTGATCTTGTAAATTTCATTGAAATGAGGGAGTTAGGAAAATATATTTTATTTAGCACACGAAATACTCAAAATGAGCATTACATATGATAGGACTCTTATCTCAAATAATTCATTTTCTTAAAAAATTTACAAACCATACTTATGTTGGAAATTATACAAAAATTTGCCTAATTGGTTTACTTACTTTTGACGGATCGAGGGTCTAACTTTATTTCGACTTTATCTTTAGGTTTTTTCAATTCTTTTTGGGATCTGTTGTCGAAAAAAACTTAAGTATTTTTCTACGTTTCTATTGTATTGTTCGAAAATAATGTTTTTAACAGGTATAGTACAGTCCAATTGAAAGGACGTCCGACTGTGATGGGGGGGACACGATTTTGGTACCAGCAACAGCCACATTTTTTAAATCATATTATTACGCGGTCCAAAAGAGGTACATTTCGTGACGGTGGCGTTGGCTATAAGTCTCCTCAGTTAGGCCACACCCTCCTCATCTGAAAACAAGCTTCATTCGACATAGGCCTTAAAATGGAGAGTTGTCTAATCATCCTTGTACACCATGGTATAAGTGAGCGTAAGACAATGCGTAAAATAGAATAATGGTGTATTAAACCCGGTAAACGGCATGTGTTGTGAACATGTAATTGGCCAAACGAAATCGGAACGGATGAGAATAGCGCTTATAAATTACTAATCAATTACTTGGGGGTCCTACTAGGGCGTACACGAATATGAAGCAACTCAGGCATGTACTGGTATATTACTTAGGAGGGGGAGGGGACTTGCTCTTCAGCTTGCGAGGATGAGGTAGTGGGCTCGACGAAATTGCTGAAGAAATCTAAGTCGACACACGGAATTAAAAGAACATTAACATGGGCACGCGGAACTTCACAGAACGTGACCAACTAACACAAGATAGGCTCTCCGACCGACCGATTGACCCTTGGGAGTTACAGATGACTTTTTATACATTAGCCATCAACCGTAGCGACCACACGGGACAGTTTTAAAGTATGCCCGGGCGGCATCGGACAGCATCGGGTGATTTTGGGCGTAATGAGAGGTTTAGTGGCGAAATTCGGGCGGTATCGAACGAATTTGGATGATCACTAAAAATTGCTCGTACGGGCTTAAGCCATTTCGTTCAATTCCCGACAAACAGATATAAATCTATTTTTAGCGCCGGCAAGTGTGGACCGTTTTGGCCGGCTTTTGACAAACGTGAAGGTTCCTATTTTTAGCGGACTTGTCGAGGCATGTTCACATTACTTGCTATATTCTTAAGAAAGTTTTAACTAAGTCAGTTATTGAAGACTTTTTAATTTAAAAGGGCTACAACTATAAGGTTCTAGTGTATTTGAGAAAGGAAGGCAAGAAGGTGCTTTACTTAACGATTCGTTACACCTGTATGCGTAGAAGGCAAAAGAAGAAAAATAGGCAAATAATTTCTTAGAGGCTATACAGTAACAGACTGAAATTGACAAATTAGAAAAACATATCCCACCGTGATTTTTGGAATTTCTGTGCCGTCGGTTGTTAGCACCGTTTCCATTCGATATCAATAATGTGCTGTTTGAAATGGGTGGCATGTAATTTCCAGATGTGAAAGTCAGATGAATTATCATTTTTCCTGCAACCTACATAATAAACAACGAAAAAAAATTTAAATCCAAACATAAAAACAGAATATATATGTTTTAATCGTTTATACTACTACTATTATTCGTTTTTAACTCATTTTTCTTACTGCTACATAAATTCTTGTGATTGCCATCTATTAAAGGTGGAAAATCACACAATGAGGATGCCGAACGCCTATCTGGTGTGCCTTGTTCAATTAAACAAAATAAGTCTAAAACTATAAGTGGAACTACTGGGAATACTGATAGAAAAGATTTTTTTGTTTTCGTTATTATGTAATTTCACTTAGTAATTACCTATAGAAGACGAAAGAGACAAAGAAGATGGAGGAGGGAGGAGGTAGTGGGGACACCTCTTCGGAACCATCAGTGCTCCTACCTCCTTTATCCTTTTCTTAATCGGTCGTCAAAATGTCTTCCATCTCTAAAGCCTTTTTTCATTACGCCTTGCTTCTTGGTATGTATCTAAACGACAAATTGTATTGGGAAAATCATGAATAATTGAAAATAGGTTCGCTATGTAATCTAAACAGCAAACCCGTACCGAAGCCTTTCCTAACACGGGCAGGGTGCTTTTCTCATTCTTCCTTATCTGGCTCTTATGCTAATTCTATGAACTCTGTTAAGTCCTTGCCTTTGGAGGGGCCACCAATAGACTTCTCCGTCAAACCACGATATGAGTACCGTTGCAACCCATGTACCTTCGGTGCCTTCCAAAAAAAGAACAATTCCTCTAAAAAAACAAACATTTGCATTTTGAACTGGAAAAAGTATACCTACGTAATAACATTTCGTACATACGTTTTTTAATCAGATACAATCTTCAGAAATTATCATGTAAAAAGGAAATATCTCATATGTACAAATTGAATAAAAATTTTTAAAATGTGTAAATATTTCTCGCACTTTGGGGAAACTAAATAATCTTATTGCGTAAAGCGAGATTAAGCGTGTTCTTCCATGGCAATTGGAAAAACTGCAAAAGAATTTCCAATATAAATCCCATTTCCTTTAAAAGTTTGCAGCCTTACTGCTTTAAATTCGAAATCATTCAAACGCCATGATTTTTACCTTAAGGATAAGAAAACAGATCAATTTTAGGGCGAAATTTTCTCCCCACAATGATATCCCCTTCCTGGTTTCTTATTATATTGTCGATCAAGGCAAGAGACAAAACTTTAAAAGAGACACAGTTATCCGGTGTCTTGCAGCTAAGAAACCAGGGGCCCAGCCGCATTTCTTTATATTGTATGGTTAGCTTAATTTTGGTACAGGTCCGCTATTATGTTGTACTTGAAAGCAACGGTGACGGAGATCGAACTCCAGTTTCTGAGGTATTGAATTTACATGTACAATTTCAAGTAGGCACTTCATTATTTGTTGTAAAGTTTGATTAGATTTACGCAAAAGTTTTTTTTTTATTTTTGAAAATAATTTTCAAATGGATAAGCCGGAAAGATTGGTAATGATGCAAAGCGCAACACATCGTCGCACAGGTGTAGCAAATTATAAATATTAAAAGACACAAAATGCGCTCCATAAATTTCTTTACATTCATTAACGAATAAATGTAGAAGTTGCCTAGCATATTCATTATGCATCAGGCACAAATTTTTTTATGAAAGAATCCGCACGGCGACATGGAAAAGAGGAAGCTGTTGAAGCATTGGATTGGCAAAATACCAGCAAGAACAGCAGGGACGACATAACTGTTGAAAATTTGAATTCCATGGCCTTCCATCAATCTATAAATTTTTTAAATCTAGCCTTTCTAGCGAATTCCCTAGGTATATATTCTCTTGCTGTTTCTAATGATAGCTAATGGCTTCTAGCAAAGTTCTAGACAGCCTATTTTCCAGTGGACCAGCAATCCAAGTCAGTAGCATTTTCCCAGTTACACCTAAATCTATTAAATGCATCGGATCATTCGGGAAATCAAAAACGATGTCAATATCAATATTTTTCAAAATTTAATCACCATTGTGATGATCTTCGTGAATGCGGTTGCGAAAAGAAAAGGTCGAAGAGCTGAACCATTTTCCAAAAAAACCACCCTTTTTTCATTATCGTCCTGTTGGATGCACTTTGAACACCCAAAATACGCCGTGTGACCTTTAATATTTAATACATATGAACGAGCAGGTGTGTCTCATATAAAAGATGATACGCTAAAGCTATGATGACGGCCCTTTACTGAAAATCCACTTTCCTTAAGATTTCCTGTTTCGGCAACAAAATCAGCAAAATAGTCATGACAGAAAAGAGGCTTTGCACTGCCATGGTTAAGACCAATCAAAAACATACTAAAAATTGCCTTCATACCGTCTTCAATTTCACTTCCATTTAAATATTCATACCCTAAGCAACTGACAAAATTCTTCCTCTGTATCACCACTATTATCACTAAAGTTACCGACATAAGAAGAACTACTTGAATATACAGCATCTAAATCTGCATCATCATTAAGTTCCCGGATGTATTCCATATCTTCTCGTATTCGTTTCATCTAATATTTAGGACTATATGGTCGATAACGTGAGTTCATTTTAATATAATACGACTATATTAAAATAATTCTAACAAAAGCTTGATTTGCTAAAACCTTCTCTTTAATTGAAAGCAGTTTGACAAAATCGTACTGAACTTAGGCATCAATAATGTACAGAAGTATTAAAAATAACAAAAGACCTAACTGTGATAAGGCATAGGAGTCGAAAACAAAAATCAATTAGAAAGTGACAAGAAATAATGAAAGCGTTAAAGCGGCCTGACGAAACCGTTTAAAAAATGGTTTGGCAAATCAACCTATCAACACCGACGAGAAAAGAATAAAAATTAATTTCACATAAGCGGAGATCAATTGTAAAAAAGAGTGGTAAGAAGGAGCATTTTGAAGCGGTTTAAAGAAACAGTAGAAATATCGTTTGGAAAACCACCCTACCAGCACCCACAATAAATGAGAAAAGAAAGTAATTATTGATCTTGTATAAGCAAAGATCAATGGCCAAAAAAAAGTGGTAAGAAACAGCAAACATTTGATGCAATCGGAAAAAAAACAGTTTTTAATTCGTTTGGCAAAGCAACCCGTGAATGCAAAAAGAAAAGAAATTAATCTAACCCCGCATAAGCAAAGATCATTTGCCAAAAGAGTGATAAAAAAAGCAAAAGCTTTCAAGCGCCCTGAAGAACTGTTAAAAAATTCGTTGGTCAAAGAGCCCTACCAACACTCGATAAGAAAAAGAAATTTAATTAATGAATAAGACCCAAAAAATTTAGAATTAACAAAAGCACTAAAACCACCCGAGGAAACAATTTAAAAAATTACCAGGCAAAGCCCCCTGCGAAAACCGGCAAAGATGAAAAAGGAAAGAAAAAATTTAATTATTAAGGCATAAGCAAAACAATAAGAAGAATGAACAAAAGCATTAAGTGGCGTGAAGAAACAAAGCAATTCATTGTATTTGAAAAAGTAACACACCCTATAATTTCCAGAATAATTAAATAACTATCGAAAGTATTTGTAATCCTAGTCGGCCTATGTCCCGACTAAGATATCTATCTAACAGAAGGTCCACTGACTTGGGTCAGACAATTTGTTTCACGACAACACTGTGAAAACAATCCGGATGTCTGTGCTCATTGAGGTGACAAGTCTCAATGCCCTTAAACTTAAATTAACAATGCCATCACTCGGACCGTTGCCTATCCGTCACGAGATTGATACACTGTGTCCGGGATCGGCCCAGCACTAGTGAACTAAAAAATGCATTTACGGCCTACGATCCTATTTTAATAATCCACAATATGAAGGCGTCTCAGTAGGAACCATAAACGCAGATGGGAAGGAACAGAGCGGGCAGCTGAGCAGGTACAGAGCGGGCCGCTGAAAAGGATCGACAGATGCAGTTAGGCAGGGAAAGCAATCCGGATCGACACAGTAAACACAAAATCGGAAGACGGCAGTAGCCCACACACTACCAGTTGTTAACGAGATGAATTTCAAAAACACCAAGTTCACTTAATGTGACACCGAAAACTCCAGACACAACACATACACAGCACCGACAATAACCTACACCATCTAGAAACTAAACACTGCCTGGCTGAAATGCTGAATCCGCACGCGAAAATTGGGAAATCGAAACTCCCATTCTTTACCATCTCATTAGTCTTTCCCTAAACACCGGTGAATGGTTTCTTCTCAAAAATCCTTTTATAAAATAATTTTCATCACTGAAGCAGTTTTTTACACAAATGTAGTTTAAATGTTACTGTAAGTTTTTATAGCAAGTTTCGAATAATGATTGCAAATTATTTAATAAATAGTTGATAAAATATGGTAACCATTGGGTTCTTGTTTGTTTATGTTAGCTGCTAGAGTTGTGTGACTGCTAGTTTGGGAAATGGGCCTTGACTACAAGTCCAAATGTCGGAGAATGCCGACTCATTGTAAAGTAGTGGGCTTGGGAGTCGATGATCCCAGCATATTGCTACTGGCGGGGATTATCCGCACAAAATCGAGTTAATTTGGACTGTATCCTTGCTGGAACCGTTATCAGGTTCCAGCAAGGAATTTCCATCGGACAGCGACAGGACAAGCAAATGATAGAAGACAAGCTTAAATGGATGATTACCAGCAGGAAATGAAGAGCCGACTCCGGGGGCTTAGGCGAAAAATAGTGCGTGTATTAATCAGCTGGAACCGGGCTTTTTATACCCCGACATACAAAAACACCGTTGACGAACTTATGTAATACACAGACATAATTTTAAACGTTGGAGCAGACGACGTCGTCTTCCTCCTACTTTCAGCCGCGGAATCCGTCTCCACCTCCAGGCTCCATCTCCCTTTGACCGACCCTTGGTCGGTCTCTCCTCCGGCTACATCCTCCTTTCCCTGGGCTAAGACTGGCTCCAGCCCCGATGGTTTTTATTATCCACTTTTGCTTCTTCTCGATAGGGAACGCTCTACTTATGTGTAAAAGCAGTCAGCAATTTCAATAATATTCGATCGGCTATCGGCATTCTGAGCCAACGTTCGCCGGCCCTTATCCTGTTAAGTTCCTTTAGGTTTTTAGTCTATGCCGTCTGACGGCATGCCTTCGTCAACGGCCAGGAAAACCTGACTAGTTCTCGCCTTGTAATGGAAATACCCCGGCTACCGTCTCGTCGGTTCCGAGTGCCCGTGTTTCTTTTGCCTTCCTGCTTTTCCCCTCACCGTCCCCTCTGGACGGTTCGGACGTCGGAATTTCCGACAGCTAGAGTTGTGTGCTGTTAGAGAAGACTCGTTATCTGTATTCGTGAGTATGTTGTCTTATGATATTCTAATGTAATAGTATTTGAAGTTATAGTAAAAAAATCGAAAGCACAACGTTCAAAATCCAGTTGAGCAGTAAAAATGTCATTTGGCTTTCTCAATTAGGAGAATGATGACTTCTATGGGTATGTTCTTAGAAACCTTTTTGTGTCACGATTTCTAAATGTAACTCCATTTCTAGTTCGAATATAACCTCAGTTTTCCATGATTTGGATGTCAACAATCGAGTTCAAAATCATTGGTGTACACAAAACTTAAACAGTATAAAGCTTGGCCACATATATGGAGAACAAGCAGTACAAATAAAAATTAGATAGGAGTATTTGCTTGGTACTTACAGTGGACGCAATGATACAAGTAGTTAATTTTATATACATATAAACATTTTGTTTATCCATTTCTCTATCGTTAGGAAAAAAATTATTTTAGGACCATTATTTTGGGGCAAAATGGTATTTTTACCAAAAGCCTGTTTTGGGGGTTGGTTGGGAGAGCAGATGCGCTTGAAGTGGAACAGCAGTGGGTGAGGTTGAAGGCGGAGCTCCAAAAAGCGAGGAAACGAAAAAATTAATGCTATAAAAATAGAGCTACACTAATTTGTAAAAAAAATTACCTGTTATTAAATTTATTGTTGTAAACAAATTTCTTTTCAGTCTTTAACGTTTCTTACGTCACCTAAAAGTTTTTTTCACAGATCCTCAGCAACCAATAATTGATTTTAGTAATCGATATCCTAAGCCCGGCGCCTTCATTTTTTCACTATCTGTTTATAAGGCATTTCTTATGCTATAAGGAAAATAATTCATTTACATCTGAATAACAAATAAAACTTGTCTAAAATAAAGAGTTTATTTAGTAGTATCCTACTGATTTATTACAATTTTTAAAATGTATCTTATAATTATAAGCTGTGGCTGGCCTACATCACTCATCCTGGTGTTCCAATTCACCCAACACCACAGGCTCCTCTCTCAAATTTTTCAAAACTTTAAAATCTATAAAAGGTACATAATTTCTTCTAAAAATCTGAAAAACACGGTAAACGAAGAAACAGGAAATATATTAACACAATAAAAAAAATCGAGTAATTTACATCGAAGTTATGGCGGAAAACAAAACGTGCCCCAATTCACCCCGCCCTCCCCTACCCTAGACTGTCAAGCACTCGGCCGGAAGCCGGAATTACTGATTTTCTTCTTCCACCGTCTCCATTATAGCCACCCTTTTGATCTTTCTTACGGCTTGTTGGGCTGCTTTGCGCTGGATTCTCCCTGCTCTGGTAGGCATTTCCTCGGTGATTGGAATCGGGTTCGATGACACGGACTTAGATGGATCTTGAATTGTAAACACCGACGAACTTGTAGCTGGGGCTTCAATAGCGTTTAGTTTTTTTGATTCTGACACTATCAATGTTTCCGCCGGCTCAAACACTTCCAGCGGGTAGAGCTTGTTAATGGGACGATTGGTTCTTCCCTGTTCCGTCCGTATTTCAGCCGAACGTACCATACCATCCGCTCCTCGGTTAAGTCGTTCCACTACTGCTAGCTTCCACTCTGATTTTTACCTTCTTGATGAATTTGCATGACATCACCAATCTTGATCACTTCTTTGAGGGTTCCTTTAGTTGCTTGCTGGTGTTCTCGCAGTGACGGGAGATAGAAGGTGCTCCATCTGCGCCAGAAAGCAATTAAAACATTTCGCGTTCGAAGGTAGGCTTTGGATAGAATCAGGGGTTCCGTAGCTCGCCCATAGGTTGGATCTTCTAACTCCTCATCTGCTGCATAATGAGACGGTAGTGTCATCATTCGCCGACCGTAGAGTAGATGGGCAGGGGTAGGCGGCTCAAAGCTTATGATGTCAGTTGGAACGCGCATTAAAGGCCGATCGTTTAATATCGCCTCTATCTGCGCAAAAACGGTTTGCATTTGTACAAGAGTCAGTCTCGTCCGACCAACCATTTTTCGTAGGGAATTTTTCGTGAGCGCAATCAGTCGCTCCCACCAGCCTCCATACCACGGTGCTCGTTTGGGGATGAATTTCCATGTAATTCTCATGTTGGCCAACTCCTTTGCCACGTCAGGGTGCTTAAAGAACTCGTTCAGAATATTTGAGGAGCTGACAAATGTTGACGCATTGTCAGAATAAATAACACGGGGAATGGAATGATGGCTCGTAAAGCGACGCATCGCACCGATGAAGGCCCCGCTCGTCATGTTTTCCACCACTTCCAAATGAATAGCCCTCGATACTCCACAAGTAAATAATAAAATGTATACCGACTTCTCTTCTTACTTGACACGAATGGGAATTGCTCCGGTGTAATCTATGCCGGTTACTTCAAAGGGGTAAGACTAGCGGACTCGGTCTGCCGGAAGGGGCGCTGGATCTGGAAGCTTGTACGATGGCCCTCGGTCTCTTCTGCATTTAACGCAACTTTGACAGATTCTCTTGACTTGTGCTCTCGCCGATGGGATCCAATAACGTTGGGTAATTTGAGCTAAAGTCGATTCAGTGCCATAATGGAACATTTTTTGATGAATTGAAGTGATGATAAGTCGGGCTAGGGAAGAGTTCTTGGGAATTAACGCCGGATATTTTGCTGAATCCGCCTTTGTTGAATTTTGGAGTCTGCCTTTGCTTTTGATGATTCCGTCTACATAAAAAAATTAATCGAGTTGGGAGACCAAAGAGGTTCTCCAGGACTTTTTCTTTGACTGCAGGTATTGTAGTTCAACGGGAAAACATTTTCTCTGAAACAAGCGTATCCAAACCTCTTCGGCTTTTTGCAATTCTTCTGAGCTCAACGGCTCTCTGTTCCATGAGTCGCGCGATGGATCTTTTAATCGTAGATTGTTAAACAGACGGAACACTTGAGCACGTAATTGTCTATGCCTATTACAGTAGAGATACTCTTTTCTTCTGCGACTGGATCTGCTCCTTTTACGGCGACATGCATTACATTGGAGTTTTTAAACTGCGTGACCGACCATGTTGGCCATTTCTTGCTGTTTCTCAACCATTCTGGCCCCACCTTCCACAATTTTGAAACCTGAAATTCTTTGAAGGAGGCACCTCTTGAAAGGATGTCGGCTGTATTGTCTGCTGATTGAACATACTTCCATGTAGCTGCATGCGTCCTGTTGAATTCCCTTATCTTTTTCACGCGATTGTTGATGAATGGACGTGGATGACCATCTTCTTTGTTGATCCAATAATGCACAATCTGGCTGTCGCTCCATAGGTAGACTTTCAATTTCAATCCGAGCGGCTCTAATGCCGATATGATGATAGAAGCGACTAGGGTACCCAGATATGCCGCCATCAGCTCCGACTCAGGGATGGACAACTCCTTTATCATCTTTTCTTTGATAGCTTTTGATCGGCGTAACTCTAACTTTGGATTCTACGAACGATACTTCGCCTTGATGCACTAAATAAGCCACCGCCCTATAGGCTCGACGACTAGCATCACAGAAAATATGAAGGTCTCGAACTACTGAGGCAGCGCCGAAATAAGATCTTTTCACAGACATAGCTTCCTGCCTTGTGGCGTTGATGATTGAAGACACTATCTCTTTCCACCTTTCCAAGTGGTCACTGTCCAATTCTTCATCTAGCTTAACCCCTTTGATGCATAAATCTTGGATGAGAATTTTCCCGCTTGTTGCTAACGGAGCATAGAGACCTAACGGATCGTAGAACATTGCCGTTCCTCTAAGTACATCCCGTTTAGTGGCTCTTTCAACAGGTGATAAGTTTGGAACTTGAACGCGGAGGCAATCGGTATCACGATTCCAAGTTAGATCAAGTGTTTTTGATTCCCGTGAAGTGTCGATGACTCCTTTCACTTCTAGTTTTTTCTCCACGTCACGATCGCTGACCCCCCAAGCTTGAAGTGGTAGATTCGCACTGCACATGATGCTGCCAGCCTTATGAAAATAACTTTCTGCTTCACTTTTACTTTCACAACCGCTGATGATGTTGTCCACAAAAACACTTCGCTGCATATCGATAGCAACTGAGGATCCATTTTTCGAGAGATGGTGCATGATGACAGAATTTAGGATAAAGGGCGATGATTTTGCACCGAACGGAACTACTTTAAAGCGATATATGTCCAATGATGAGTTTGGATCCTGTGGATCTGACAGCCACATCCAGCGTAAATAGTCACGATCTGGCTCATAAAGCCCGATGTGATGAAAGGCTTTCTCGACGTCAGCAACAAAGCCTATAGCGTGAACTCGGAATCGAATTAAAAGATGAACTTGGTCGTTGTGAAGAGGAGCACCGGTCTCAACGAAGTCGTTGAAACTCATACCATTCCAACCCTTGTTGGAGCAGTTGTAGACGATCCGGATAGGAGTTGTTGAAGACTCTTTTCTGAAATAGTGATACGGGATGTAGTGGCATCCTTTTTTGTCTTGCTCCAATGAAACCTTCTCGATAAATTGACGATCTAGCTGATCCTTGATGATGGTGGCAAATACTCCTAGCATACCATCTCTTACTAGACGCTTAATGGTCGCTTGAGTCATGTTTTTCACCATGGTAAAATTAACTGCAAGTTCCGGATGCTCGTTCTTCCATGGGAATCGCGCCGTGTACTTGCCATCGCAGAACGTGATGCACTTTTTTACGTAGTCGGTCGCTGCACTGACCTTTTCTAGATGATGGAAAATACCCAACGTTTCCAGCGACCACAAATGATAAGTCTTCAACACTTTCCACTGACTGAATATGAAGGCTCATGACTGGAACTGGCTTTTGCACTCTCAGACGTTCCATTGGGCCGGACACCAGATAGCCTACTTTGGAATTGAATGCCGTTGGACCTTCGCCGCGGACTGGTCTATCATCGCCGATGAAACCCCAATAGAAATCGGCACCGATTAGCAAATCGACTGGGAACAAATCTTCTCCAGTGTGGGGATGGACCAAATCAAGATTCTTTAGATGTGGAAGTCTCTTTAGATTTTGACGATATTTATCGTCTAACGGATCGACAAGATAGTCGATCACAATCGCTCGTAGGGCAACTAGAGTCTTGCCCTTAACTTCAATTCCAAACTCCACTACATCGAAGAATTCTGGAGCTGAACTAGCATTTGCGAATCCGCACGTTTTAAGAAACTCTTTTGCTTTTGTTCGAAGACCAAGACAAATCGATTTAGTAGTAGTTTATCTAGAAGGATACATACAAGCAAGTCACCGTATGTCTCGGGAGCTTTCCCGAAAGACTCCAAACCGCGGACGTAAGATTCTACCTGATCATAGAAGCCTCGAAGGCTCTTCAAATTAGCTTCAGGTTTTTGTAAATTGTAGAGTGCTCTCATGTAGGCTGCGATAACCTTCGGTTTTCTTCCATAGCGCTCTTTAAGGAGATCCATTAAAACTTCGTAATTTTCGTTGGATGGAGTTAGACCTGCCCCTGTGGCCAACACGTTTTGGTCTAGTTGACCCAGTAAGTAATTGAACTTGTTAATACCAGCTAACGATTCGTCACTCTCAATTTCGGCAACGAAAGCTTGCCAGAAAGACTGCCATTGCAGAATATCGCCATTGAAACGTGGCAAAGTGATTTTGGATCGACTAGTTGCTCGAGAAGGCAGCTTTGGTGTTTGTTGTAGATTGGAATAATCGTGAGGATTTGCACGACGCAGTACGTTGATCCTATATCGACATAGATCATCAGCGTCTTGAATGACACTGTTTTCAGCATCAGTGGCCTCAATTTCCTCCTGCAATTCCTCTTCAGGTGTGACTTGCAGAATTTGCTGATCCATTTCTTCCAGCGCCTCATAGCGTGCTTTGAGCTCGATTAGCTTGCTCTCAAGCTCGTGAATTTTCCGCTCCGGCTCCATGTCCACATTTTCAAAGATGTTGTTAAGTCTTTCTATTAATCGAGCAGCAATCATCCTACTCCCGCTCCTCAAACTAGCAAACGCGTTCGATCCGCCATTGAGACAATAGAGAAACCTCGACTTGCGGAGATCTACTTTTCTTGAAAGTAACAGTCTGGGATCTTTAACGTGGGTTTAACTCCGATGGATGTCGATAAAGTGTTGATGAGTGTGGATGAAGGTGGATGAAGATGGATGAAAGTGGATGTTCCTACGTTGTGTTTGATGACGCCTGCTGCTGCAGGGGGTGCCTGTATCGCCACGCGTGGTGGTTTGAGATTTGCCTCTCTCACTAAGGTCTGTCGGAACCGTCACGTTTGTAACGCCAACACAACAGGACTTTATCCTGGTTACGGCACCAAAAATGTCAAGAACTTTCTCTCGACATTAAACTTCACCAAGCTTAGAGTTTGTTGAGCAGCCTCTTTATTCGGTCTCACAAATGTGGGGGGACACTAAACATGGGACTAGGCCGTTTGGAAAAAAACGCGTCCTGTCCGTTTCAGACAAAAAGGGATACTGCCTAATACTTAGGCCAAGATCTTAATTTTGATGAGGGTAGGGGGAACAAACAATTGGCGCATCAGCCCTGGAGGGATAACAATTTGCGCGTCAGCCCTGGAGGGATAACAATTTGCGCGTCAGCCCTGAAGGGTAAACTGGTTCGCTACACATTTAATAAGTAGACAAGAGTATCTGCGTTTCTTTTTACAACTACTTAAGGACAAATTAATGAAATTGAAATTAGAGGATGAGGCCTTCGAAGGGTCGGAAATTTCCGACATAGACGGATCGTGATAGTTTATGATCTAGTCGGCTAAGGCTTTGCGCGTCGTTACTGCGGTTTGGTCTGGGAGCGCCACGACTTCAACCCACTTGCTGAAATAGTCCGTTATTACCAGAATGTGGTTGTTCCCTTCGAAGGATATGGGATTTATAGACCCTAGAGAGTCCCAGGGTTTCGAAGGGTGTCTGTGCGGGTTGGAGGGAGTGTAAAAGCGCTCTGTTGTCGGACCGTCGTTGTAGGACGTACCTCTCAGAGGACGTACCTCTCAGAGGACGTACCTCTCAGAGGACGTACCTCGCAGAGAATACCTCGCATTTCTGGAAGTATTCTTTAACGTCTTCAAGCTTGCTTGCCCAATAGTACTTGTCACGTAGCCTTTGGCAGGTCCCTCTGTAAGCAAGGTGGTTGGAAAGAGCCTAATCGTGGTACTCTTCCACTAGTGCTTGCCTGAGTGATGCGGTAGCCGGAGAAATAGGACCTGGAGAATTAGGACCCAGAAATTTAGAACCTCAAAATTTGACCTGGAAAAGTAGGACCCGGAGAAATAGGACCATATCTCGAAACATTTATTCAGGGTCCTATTTCTCCTTCATAATGCTGTCATTTCGCATTCAGAAATATTTGATTTGTCCGCTGTTGGAGAAGAAGAACTGGACGAGTTATGTAGTTTTCCGTACTCCAAGCAGCGTTATCAATTGCTCGTCTCATCATTCCATCATAACTTTTTGGTCTGAAATCATACTTGAAATGTTCTTGTACGATTACATGCTTTATCTATTGCTTTATTCAGCTCATTTAGTATCAAAGAAATTCTTTTACACAGTGTTTGGTTTTTAGCCGTTCACATTCTGTTACTGTTTATACACATTTGGTTTCCAGTCCTAGTATCGCCCCCCCCCCCTCTCCTAGACTGATGTCCTTATTCCCATTTTTTAGTTTTTTTTTCTGTCTCCATGGCAGTTCCGGGTGGGGCGCTAAAATACCTCTTAATACACCGATAAATAAGAAAATTAATATAAAGAGATAATTTAAGACATGTACATTTTGTAATAAAAAATACTTTTTGCCGGCAAAACCATAGAAAATACCACTGGTTCGTCGAGTTCCGCGGGGCTTTTGGTGGGTGGTGGGATTGAAGATATGTTAACATGAAGACTAGTTCATTATTAAAATTTAATAAATAATGTTTATAAAAATACTATTACAGTCTTAAATTAAATATTGTCTGAAACAAGGACAAAAAAAGACTACTATAATTCAATCCTTATTTAAATACCATTTATTTCTTTATCACATATTCAATTCTTTTCACAGTTACAAAAAGCCCAATAAAAATAATAAAATCATAACCTACTGCTATAACTATGCAAGGCGGTGGCTGCTGACTGTTATGTAGGCTAGGAGCGCTTTTCACCAAAGCAATAAATAGTTCAAGCAAAACTGGAATGTACAGTTTGCGAAGGAACATCTATGAGTAAAACGTCAATAGTTAATGCATGGCTTTTGTTAAAGAGAAACTAATAACCTCACCTTGCTCCGAGAGGACCACCTACATTTCTGGCGAGAACTCGTATTTTACCCGCATTTATTAATGATTTCTGGCGTCCCTCGTGTCTTGTTTTCCACCTAGGCCTGGCACATTTCCAAGGAGCTATTTGTTACGACGAGGATCTTGTTTTACTATAACAGTACTTAATTTAATAAATCAATCAATTTTTTGCAACTTGTTCATTTTCAGGGCGACAAACATTTGATGCCATTGCTAAAATGATTCAAGAGGGAATGAAGAACTATAAAATAGTGAACAAAGTAAAAGTTATCGTCACTGATAGTGGAGCGAATATATGCAAAGCAATAAGAAGTATGCAAAATGAAAAAAAAGAAGCAGCACAAGAAAAACGTTTGCAAGCAACATTGGCCAAAAAGGCTATGGAAATGTGCAATGAAACAAAAGCAGATGTTGAGGTTGCCGACAACATTGGCGAAGGAGATTCGCATTGCGATTGGGAAGATGAAGATGTTGAATTTGTTGACACTGAATTTGAAATCGCAGAAATTGAAAATAACGGCATCGTATCAGTTGGCGATATGCTGGACGCTCTCATAATTGAAGACGTGGACGAAAGAGGAAAAATTACCGTTTACAGTTCCAATAACCTACCAGAACACATCCGCTGTGCCTCCCATCTCTTGGCTACACTAGCATCGGCTGATTTTCAGAAGAGTCTGTCATCAAATCGGATGTTTAAAGAGCATTAGGGGAAATTAACTAGCATAAGGTGCAATGGGAAACTAAACTAAACTTTGGAACAGATACAACCGAAGCCCTCTAGCATCAGATAAGGTGCATTCCATCTTTGGTAAGTACAATTTTGTTTGAAGTGGTTGTTAGCTGAATTATTTCATTTTTGCTTTTAAACATTTCTAGGCTGTCAGTTGAAAACACCTGGCGAAACGAGATGGAACTCCACGTTGGACGCTGTAAAGGATATACCCTCCAAGGATCAACCTAAATTAGACGAGACAATGTCTAACCTGCAATTGGAGGTCCTGGATGACAAGGACCGAACAATACTACAAGAATTTCTTATCGTCATGCAACTAATTGCAATTCACCTTGACGTATTACAAGGGGAGAACGACAACTTCCATGATTGCGTTCTGCCCTGTATTTTAAAAATAAAGGTGGAACTTCAGGTGATTTCAAGCCCTAAAATTCAACCAAACGGATTTGGGTCTTTCATCCGCCGCGGAATGCTTACGCATAGCGAGAATAGGTTACCTACAAATTCATAAAAATTAAAAGTTGTTGACGTAACATAATTTTTTTGAAGAAATAGGTTTGGCGTTTACTTCACAGATGAAAAATTCGTGGTAGCAACATGCGTTCATCTGAAATTTAAGGTAAACTGGATAGCAGATGAAATGGAGGTGAGATTCAACAGGAAGCTAATAGCTAACAAAATTGCATTGGTTCAAGAAAACGAAAGAAAAAATGAAGTGTCATCGTCTAGTCGAGACCCTTTGCATTTCGCTCAAAAAACACCGCCACCCTAGACGAACTTGAGCTGTCTTTCATTGATAATGATACAAATTTGACTATGCTTGACAAATATCCTAGAGTAAAAAAATTGTTCTTGGAATACAACACAGCCCTACCGTCAAGTGCTTCAGTCGAGAGGCTCTTTAGTGCGAAGAACTCGGAATTTTGATTTTTGATTTTCATTTTTGATTTTCATTTTTGATTCTAGTTCGGATTCATTGATTCTTATTCTTGATTCTTATTCTGAACCAAAAATTTTGAATTATTCTGATTTTTTATTCTTTGAATTTTTTTAAGCATTATTCTATTCGGAATTGATTCCAATCCGATTTCAAATTGATTCGACCGATCACTGAATTTGAAATGTACCAAAACTGCCAAACCTAGGAAATAGAAAATTTTTAATTTTACTGAAACTAGCCACTTACCTGTCAAACAAACACCACTTACAAGAAGCAACTTCAACGATTCATAGAATTGTAGGATGTTGACACTTCGAGCTTGCAACAGTCGTCTGCTTGTAGTAACCGTTGCCATATATATTGTTACGGTGGCAATATCCGATTCGCCACTACGGCGGCGACAACAGCGCTAGGACGGAAATCCCGCCCCAATTATGGCCGTCCATTGGAGCACCACCTTCGTCGCCGGATATAAAAGGGGCGACTTTGCACACCTGTGTGGCTTTTTGATTAATTGGTCAGGGCAGTTAGTTGCAGTTGTGTCATTAAACTCTTTCGGTAAAATACACATTATCTTTTAATCTGAAGCACGACGTCTCTCTCTTGGTACAAGATCCATGGACGTGACATGGTGGAGATGCAGGGTACCACCTGTTAGGCTGAGTAAGGTACAATAGCGTAAAAAACAATATTTTGCGCAAGGGCAAACAGTGTTTTATTATGAAATTAACGTTTCTTAAATTATTTTTATATAATAATTTTCTTAGTTATCTGTGTATTAAGAGGTACTTATGCGCCCTCCCAAGAATCCTCATTGAGGCACGAAGAAAAAAAAGTGAATAGTGACACTAGTAAAGGGCGGGTGATGGTAGGCCTAAAAACACCAGTAAGAAAATGTAAAATGCGAAAATCCAAATACTGTGTAAACAAAATTACTTTTCTATTAAATGAGCTCTAAAAAGCAATAGAAAAAGCATATAATCCTGCAAAAATATTATGAATGTAAATTTTTTTTTAAAAAGTTATAATGCAGTGAAAAGGCTTCATATTGATAACGGTGTTTGAAGTGCAAAAACCAATGTAAGCCGTTCGGTTTTTTTTTCAACATATCGGAAAAATAATGCCCATTACACATTTAATTTTTTTATGATGGAGAAATAGGACCTCAAGGCTGGAGAAATAGGACCCTTCAAAAAATGTTTGAAGATTGAGTCCTATTCATCCAGATCCTATTTCTCCAGGTCCTATTTGTAGGTCTAAATCTCCGGGTCCTATTTCTCCAGGTCCTATTTCTCCGGCTACCAATGGGCCTCTCGGCTGAGCAGAAGGCTGTGTTATATTCCAAGAACAAGTTTTTAATTCTTGGATCTTTGTGAAGCATAGCCAAATTTGTATGATTGTCGACAAAAAACAATTCAAGTTCTTAAGGGTGGCAGTATTTTTTTAAGCGAAAGCAAAAGGTCTCGAATAGATGATGACACTTCATTTTTTCTTTCGTTCTCTTGAACTAATGCAATCTTGTTAGCAGCTTCCTGTTAATTTTCACTTTCATTTCATCTGCTATCCAGCTTAGCTTATATTTCGGATGAACGCATGTTGCAATTACGAAATTTTTATTTGTACAGTAAGCCCCAAGCCTATTTCTTCCAAAATAATTATGTTACGTCAACAGCCTTTGATTTTTATGCATTTGTAGGAGACCTGTTTTCGACATGGGTGAGTATTCCGTGGCGGATGAAAGACCTAAATCCATTTGGTTGAATTTTAGGGCTTGGAATTATCTGAAGTTCCTCCTTTCTTTTTAAAATACAGGGTAGAACGCAACCAAGGAAGTTGTCCTTTTCTCCTTGCAATACGTCAAGATAAGCCGCAATTGGCTTCATGACAATATGAAATTCTTGTAGTATTATTTGTTCCTTGTCATCCAGCACTTCCAATTGCAGGTTAAACATTGCCTCATCTAGTTCTGGCTGATCCATGGAAAGAATATCCTTTACAGCATCGAACGTGGAGTTCCATCTCGTTTCGCAAGGTGTTTTCAACTGACAACCTAAAAATGTTTGAAAACAAAAATGAAAAATTCAGCCAACAACCACTTCAAACAAAATTGTACTTACCTAAGATGCAATGCACCTTATCTGATGCCAGAGGGCTTCGGTTGTATCTGTTCCTAAATTTAGTTAATTTTCCCATGGCACGACCGTTATTTTCTTTAAATATCCGATCTGATGGCAGCGTATTCTGAAAATCAGCCGATGCTAGTGTGGCCAAGAGATGCTGGGAGACACAGCGGATGTGTTCTGGGAGGTTATTGGAACTTTGAACGGTAATTTTACCGCTTCCGTCCACGTCTTCAATTGTGAGAACGTCCACCATATCGCCAACTGATACGAAGCCTTTATTTTCAATTTCTATGATTTCCAATTCAATGTCGGCAAATTCAAGATCTTCATCTTCCCAATAGCAATGCTAATCTCCTTCGCCAATGTTGTCGACAGCCTCGACATCTGCTTTTGTTTCTTTGCACATTTCCAGGGCATTTTTGGCCAAAGTTGCTTTCAAACGTTTTTTTGTGCTGCTTCCTGTATTTTCATCTTGCATACTTCTTATTGCTTTGCATATATTCGCTCCACTATCAGTGATGATAACTTTTACTTTATTCACTAATTTATAGTTCTTCATCACCTCTTGAATCCTTTTCCTTGAAATATTAGGAAATGTTTCTTAAAATTTTGCGAACATCAAACATTTAAGTAAAACAGTTAAGTAGAACTCACTTTCAGGTGCCTTTGCTAATTACTTGTTGATAATGGACGGCCGGAATACTTTTTCCTGCATTGTATACATATCCCATGTATATTTTCGCCTTCTCTGCTTTCCCTCCTTTTCTTTTTCTTAAGAATTTCGGCAAATCAAAAGTACGCCAAAACAAGCTGCTCATACCACGGACTTTTCTGCTTCTTGGACTTGAAACCGTCTGACAAGTTCCCTTGGAAAACAATATAGCAGTTTCCCTTCTCGTTCTTCCATTAATAAATCATGATCATTGGTCTCATCTTCAGAATGAAGACTATAGATCTCTTCTGTAGCTTTAATAATGTTTTCACTACAACCTTCTATTGTGATAACTGCATTCAATTTAGTAAATTCCATTAGTCGTGTGAAAGGGAAGATCCTGAGAATTAACAATGGATGACTCAATGTACATAAAGAAGAAAACGAATAAAAACGCTTTACCTGAAATTTAGTAAATGATATTTCAGATTATATTATACGTGTTTCACGATTTTGGTTTCTGAATAACGAAGTCGAGTGGCAGAAAAAATCTTGAGGACTAACAATGATGACTGAACCTACACATATAAGCAAAAATAGTTATTTTCGAAGATGATTTATGTAAATTCTTACATATTTAGCATTCATCGGATACAATCATTAGTATATTACATGATTTACGAGTTATCTTGGTTCATGATTTGTAATTACCATTGCCAGTATCTAATCTGCCATAGTGCCGTTGCATTCAAGGGAATAATAGTATTTCAGGTCTTCGGTGAGCATAAATAAAGTACTGTCTTACCGAGTACCGACTGCCGAGTAGTAATTGTCCACGTTGCTCAGACACCAGAGTACAAAGGTAACGCTAACGCGTATGGAAAATTTTTTTTTGCTATTTAACAGAGTAAACACTAGACAGCCAGCTTTGTGACGTAGCACACATTTATGATTTAATGTTTCCATGGTCGCAAAAATGACTAATGAAAATAATTTATTTGAATCAATTTTGTTCAAAAATCATAAAATCAGAATAAAAATAAAATCAAATTTTAGGGAAAATAAAGCATTGTAAGGACTTCAAGCTCAACTCAACTCGCATATCGCCTCTTGCTATCTCCCCACCCCACTCGAACTTATTTCTACGACTCTCCCTTTTATTACTTTCTTCTGCTTGATCGAGGTGTAAACGACACCAAGCTCATCTGTTAACCTCGTCTCCCTTTTTGACACTGTTTCGCTGTTTTATTGCCCACGCTAACCTTAGCGTCCCCAAGCTAAGGCGCGGTATAAAACCCCCACCGAGCTTCCAAAAAAGAGAGTCCCCACGTAGTCGTCGCATAGACTAGTTGTGTAATTTTTGTAATGTCTTGGTGCCCAATTTTAAAATAGACAAACAGAAACGAAACTTTCAATTGTTGCAACATCGTCAGAATCAAGCAAAATTGATTGGAATCGCAGATTGGAATCAAAATTGATTCGGGCGATCACTGCTTAAAAAATACAGCGATATAGATACGTCGAGTGGTGTATCCCAAAAATCAATCGGATATATCGCATTTGCAAATAACGTCGATTATATAACAATGTAATACAAATATATTACAATATAGAAATATAATAAAATATATCTTGTTAAATTGTGTGGGAAATCCGCGTTTGGTTGTTATTTTTACTGGTAGATGGCGTTGGGAAATATCGGTATCATATTCACATATTGCTTCCGATAGAATAGATCATATCGGTTTCAACCTGTTTTCCGACGTGATATATCGATAATCGACACCCCTACTTGTCTATTGTTAAAGAAATGGCGTGTAAAAACCAGAAAAACAATGTTGTGAACAGTAAACATGTTAAACAAAAAGGGGGAAACTACAAACCGAAAAATCGACTTACTAAAGTGAACTTAATATTTGACGAAAAAGCCCGAAAGTAAATCTTTTTTACATTTTGTGTTTTTGTTGTGTTTCATTGGCTTATGCCTTCTATGGTTCTTGGTTTTTCCCATTGTTTTTGTATGTTTATCTCACACAGGGAATATCTTACAGGATTTAGAAAAAGGAAAGCTGAAAGACGGAAAAAATTTAATGAAAACCTTAAAAAGGAAATTAAGTCAGAAAGGAAACGACTTCAAACTGAACTACGTGAAGATATTAAAAAATCTGCCTCCAACAGGCGAATCCCTGAGATTGAACACCTAATTGAAGATGTAGCTCATGTTTATGAGCTCCCAGAGCATACTATAAAAATAGAACCCATATTGGATTCACAAATCCGAAATGAGAATATTTTTCTAGGAAAAAATGAGGTAAGCTTTCATGTGAATAAAACAATACATTCACATGAATAGGTTTGTCACACTTGGCAGAACATATTTTAAACCACTGACTTGTATAGGCCTCACTAGAAGCATCTGATCCAGAAATTCGTCAGACTCTGCTTGACAAAAAGAAGAAAACCAAGGATTTGAATAGACAAATGAATAAGAAGCTTCTGAAGACTAAAGCCTTCAAGCGACAGACTCAAATGGTTAGGGATAAATCTAGAAAGAGGGGCAAACATTTAAAAAACAAAAAATAAACTAAAGCCTTCAAATGATGTACACATTTAGGAAATTTATTTTTCACTAGTTAAGAAATGAGTTACCATAGTTCACCTTTTATTTGCTATTTCATGAGAATATTTATTTTTTTAAATAAGTTGTTCAAAAGAATTATGTAGAAGAGTCCAACTTAATATCTTATAAAACCAAAGATCGACATACAATAACTTAGGTCCCATTAAACTGACACCAGCAAAATTTAAAGAATGCATGGTTACCTTGACCAAAGGTATCACTTCAGATAGTATTCCCAAGAACAAATGCTGCAGTAATCAAGTATATCCTAGCTCTCCATCTCTTGATTTAGCCGAGTTATAAGGTTTGTCTTCGAAGGATCGTGTTAAACTGTTAGGTTATACTGGTCGGCCCACAGTAATTTGGGATTATAAGTGGACCTTTGTTTAAAAAAAAAAGGCGATTGAAAAAAGGGTTATGAAGAATTGTTCACAGTTGACTGCGACGACAGATTTTTGCTATTTTTCATAATGCTATTGATGAAGCTTTTCTCTATTTATAATTATACAACCAAGTATTGAAACCAACCAATATACTCGTTCAATTTCGCTTCTTTATTTTAATGAAGCGGAACAGGAACCATTCAAATAACAGCGATACAAGAAAAATGTAAAAAATGCGGACCAACTTGCTATGGTGTGCGTTTTAGTAAGTCGACAAACTTAAAAAATTAAAATAGGAAAATAAGTGTCTTTGGATCTACAAGAATCGGTAGAACTTGAAATGCTTTTACAATAAACGAAAAAATCATTTATTGCAAAGTTCAATATCCAAGCAGTTATTGATGAAATAATGGGCTGTTCTTCATGGAACAAATTTTACCACATTAACTGATACGCCTATTCAAACACACGTCGCCTGGAAAGCAAAATTTGTACATTGGATGGTGGATAACATTGTCATATGACGACAACCTTTTCCGCTTTTTATTGATTTCACGCCTTCTTTTTCTATGCAGACATGTAGCTAAGGTCATTTTTGTTTTTTTCCAGAGAAATACCGGAACAAAAAAGACCTATTTTGGCGCAAAATTTAAGTATTCACCTCAGCTAAGGTGAATTGCGGTTCATCTAAAATATCACTTTAGCGTGAAATTTATTCTGCTTAAATAACATTTTGTTGTAAATCCGTGAATTTCACCTACTTCAGTTGAATTTCAAATTCATTGGTTCACATACAATTATTTTTTTTTTTACTTCAGCTGAGTGGAGGTCCCGGACTTCCATTCAGCTCGCAATGCATCTCAGCTGCAGAGCTCGTATCCGATCAACCGATCGTACCGTTCGCCCCGTCCTGCCACGAAAAAAGCTGATTGGGTCGCATTTTGTGCTCATTTTTTCCGAGGGTTCGTGTTCAATATGGAAAACCCGGTGTGGTTTTGTAAAATGGCGCCTTGAAAGGTAGCCGCTTACAAAAAAAAGTTCGATTGACATATCGATTTTGTTTATAATAATCGAAAAGTCCAATGTATTATGCTCATTTTGACAATCGATTGCATTGCACAACCCGATTAGATAACTTGTTCATAACTAGAACTGGCAAAGGTCGGAAAAAAGAAAAGCCCTAACCCGGGGGTCGATCTTTCTCCCTCCGCTGCCTGAGCAATATTATGACCTACGCGATCAGCAAAAAAAATGTGTCCAGTCGACGGTAGGAAGGAAGGAGCCAAAGTTCGCTTCACGTGAGAAACCGTTTAGCGACCCATATGCTACAGCCACAATTCAGCTGAATTGAAGTCTATTAATTTATCAGGATTATCTGATGAATTTTAGTAATAAGCATTTTGACGTGAATTATCTTCACTTCTGCTGAAGTGAAACAGGATTTCTTTTTTGCGCCAAAATAAGCCATAAAGATTCCATTTACGATAATCCAGCGTTTTGCCTACCCAAAATTTCAATCTCATCCTTCCTAGCAGGATAGAAAATAGGGATGCAGCGAGAGTGAGAGAGAGAGGGAGAGAATATCTACCCTTAGAGTTCGTGCGTGCTCCTTTTCTCCTCTTAATTTACCTTAAGTCTAAGCGAATTGCCTGTTTTGCATTTGCAAGCAGGAACGAATTCGGTGTTCACGTTTAGTTAAATTGACACCCGATGCGACCACATCTGTTAACGCTATGCCCGTGTCGTCAAAGCGTCGTGACAAATCAAAGACATCCTTCATGAACTGTGTGTATTGTGATAGCGGGTAAGCTTGTTGTTTGTCTTTTAGAAGCACGATTTTTCAGTTCTTAAAACAAATCTTCAGTCCAGAGATTGAAGCCAAAAGATTACACAGAAAAGAGGCATCGCGTGAAAGATAGGTCTGAACAATTGAAAATCCCAATTTATTAGTTCCCTCATCCCTTCCGTATCTTTTGTAGCCAAACAGTGTTAAGAAAAATAAGTTGAACAAAAGGTGGAAAAAAACAAAAAACAAAAAACCTATCCAACCTTCACCCTCCGTGTTACCCGACGCCAACCCCAACAGTTTCAATTACATATTTTCAGCTGACTAATTCGTTGGTATAAAGGAGGCAAGAAGACTTCCACTGGAGACGTCAATCGTGTATGTTTTCAGCTGGTTGGACTAGTATCTAACTAGCAGGCGCTTCCTCAGCGGGTGGGACAGGGGCAGCAGCTTCGGCAGGGGCAGCAGCTTCGGCAGGGGCAGCTTCAGTTGCAGCGGGCTCGGCTGAAACGGAAACCGGAATGTCACGTTAACAACGATTTTTTTCCAAGTAGGTAAGGAACAAAATAAAAGCGACGACTAATATTTTGCTTATTGATTTCTGCTGGTATCACATTTTCCAAGCAGAATTGGTACTTTCATAAGTATGGCGTCATTTTGTTACTGGCATTCTTATAAACTGCCAACATTCGCTCGTCAAATTTTGAACTTATTTGACAGCAGACAAAAATAAAAAGATAAAGGGGATATAAAACATCACGAGGACGTTTCATAGTTTGAAGAAAAATCAATATATATAATAAAAATATCATTTTTCGAAGTATTGTACGCCGCACTTCTAGCATAGTGGTCTTATGGTTCTACAGGTAGAGGCAAAAACAAACCAACAAAACAAAAAAAAAATACAAAAAAATTAAAAATAAATTTAAATAGTTTAGTCTGATAAAGGCCACAGCATGCAAAGGCAAACAAGTATGTGTTTTGTTTTCGCTTTTTATCGTGGGACCCCCAGATCATGTTTCGGAAGAGCGCAGGAGCTCGGACTAGGTGGGCGTGGGCGGGCGGACGGCTTCAAGTCCTTCTGTTTGTGGTCTGAATTAAGAGTTTACCTGGTGGTGCCGCTGCGGACGGTGCGCCTTCCGCAGGCGGTGCCCCATCTACTGCGGCAGCTTGGCCTTCTGCTGGAGGAGCGGAACCCTCAGTTGGTGGTGCCGGTGTACTTCCATCGGCCGGAGCTGGGGCTTTTGTTTTTTAGAGGTTGGTTGTTTTGTAAGTCAAACCGAACACGTGATCCATGATCAGTTATTGAAGGCAAAACGTAATGGTTATTGCAAAGAGAAATCGGTTGTTATTTTCGTTGATTTATTTGGTTAATTTTGATTAAGTTTTTGAAACTTGAGTGTCAGATTGAGGAGAAGTGAACCATTCAAGAGCATACATACCTTCGGCAGGTGGAGCGCCATCAGCAGGTGGAGCACCCTCAGCGGGAGGAGCATCGGCGGGAGGAGCGCCTTCTGCGGCAGGGGCTTCCGCAGGTGGTGCCCCATCGGCAGGAGGAGCATCCGCAGGTGGTGCCCCGTCGGCAGGAGGGGCATCGGCGGGTGGTGCGCCTTCAGCTGGTGGCTGGCCGTCGGCCGGTGCGGGTTCACCCGTTGCGCCAGCTTCAGCGGGGGCTGCGTCAGCTGGAGCGCCTTCCGCCGGTGGAGCTCCCTCAACTGGTGCAGGAGCCTCTTCGGCATTGGCAACAGCTTCACCTTCAGCCGGTGCTTCGCCTTCTCCCTCTTCTCCTTCCTTCATTGGTTAAGGGACAAGACAAGAGCAATGAAACACGGCGAAAAAGTTCTACACGCGATTCGCGAATGGCCAATTTTCATGAGCATGACCGAAGCCAAACAAAAAAAAAAAAAATTGGGCGAAAATGCCAATGAATTTCGCTACTATTCTTTCCTTACAAGTTCAACGTTCGAACGCCGGAGATCGATTGATACTATTATAAGCGGCATCATTGAGCCCAACAGAATGGCGATTGGTTGAATGAATAAGGGAAGAATAGTGCGTTGCTCATTCGAACATAACGCAGCTTCTGTCGTATTAGAATAAAGAGTAAACTAGAACAATCGCGCGGCGTTTCTTTTAATCGTCCGAAATTCGGGGGCCAAGAGCTTTGATTTCCAGACGTCAAAGAGGCAAAAATAAAAATGAATAAATAATTCAAATAAAAATTCAAAGAGGGGAAGAGGGAAAGAACAACTAGCGGATTACTAGATGAGGCATGGTGTATGATTATGAGGTATGATGTGTGAGTATGAGGTATCAGTAGGTTAGCGGTATTATTTAACGATTTTTCAAACATGTTTGTTGTATTAAGTGTGATTGTGAGGCGATGTGAACGTCAACTCCGATTGCTACCTCAAACAGAGCAAACACTTCCTTGTTGCGTAAGTGTTCGAGGTATTCTGCATCCGTGTTGCAATCATGAAATGGCTGTTGGGAGGCGTGTTAATTGTAATGTTTTGTTGTCGAGTGATTGTTGGTACTAGCGGCCGTTATGGTCATCTGCATTTAAGCGACAAAGTCGATCAAAGGCGAAGAATTCAAATCAGGGACTAATGGACTAACGAAAATAGCTGATGGTTGGAAAACGGGTGTGCAAAAAAAATGAGGAAGAAAAAAAGAGAGAATAAAAAGAGTTGAGCTATGATAATGCGGTCGATGGCAGCCAGATCAGAAAAAGAAAGGCGTTAGGTTGTAAAGGTACCAGTTGGAAAATACATACCTTTGCCTCTCCATTCAATCAGATTCTAGCAGGCTACGTATGTTGACAAATAATCCGGCTGCACTAATGGACCAACCGAACAGGTTGTTGAGGAGGGAGAGGGACAGGGAGGGGTTCTTGGTGTCGGGGACAAAGGTGACAACTTGAACAAGAACAACTCAAGAGGGAAAATGACAACACGGGTAACATCAAGCAACAAAGGAGGCGTCGTGTCGATGTAGACCTATTCTATGTAAAGCTTTCATGTTCGAACACAACTGCAGGAGGATCGTCATTCGGCATTACACGAAAAGGCATTCAGTTCAGTCATGATAAGGTGTTGTATAGTGACAGATGGGATTTCGATCTACTGTACCCTCCTAGGCAAGTGCGGTAAATTTGATTTTACTTTATTTTTTGTTTTGTTTTTGTTTTTGTTTTTGTTTCGTTTTTTTTCCTTTTTTTTTTTTTTCGTTCTTTTTTTTCCTTTTTTCTTTTTCTTTCTTTTTTTTCCTTTTTTTTTTTTTTTTTTTTTTGAAATCATAACTAGTGGTAAGGCTACCATAAAAAATCACACATCTGTGGAGGGGATTCCGGAAGGATGGGTTTCATTTGAACAGACCATTTCTTGAAGGCAAACTTGTTTTTTTGCTTGCCCAGCGATTAAAGGAGGAAAAGAAGCGGATAAGCCTTCACATCCGCCGGAAAGACGAAAAAAAAAACAGTTGGGAAAGGTAAATGGAAAGGAAGGCAGACAACATATAGTAGAAAGAATAGCTGAACATTGCTAAGGGTACATCTACCAGCTACCTACATACAGTCATTTCCATGATGGTGGATTTTTTTCTCTAGTCAATCACAAGAGGGTGAAGGTAAAAGAAGTGGATCAATACGTCAGAAACGAACCTCAAATTTAAATTGCAAAGTGAAAACAAACGAAAATAGGAGAAGAGAAGGAGTGGGGTAAATGATTTTCGGTATCTTTAAATGGCTTTCATGGATGACCCAAAATGCAACCGCTCTCGAATATTTTCCTTTTTCTTTTTTCAGTGTGTGTGTGTGTGTGTGTGTGTTTATGCTAATATATTTGTGTTTCGTTTAATGTTGTTTAGTTTTTTTTTTTTGTTTTTTTGTTGGTTTTTTGTGGGGGAGGGGTGAGAGTAGAGGTAAAGGTGGACAGCTGATGTTGGGCAGGGGAGCTTGTCTCTGTGGTCGTCTCTTTGCTCTAAGCTTTGACGTCCTCGGCCCCCGAATCTCCCTCATCACCATCCTTTACCTTCTTCTCGCCTTCACCTCCCTTCTTTGACCAATCCGGTTTTTTCTGAAAAAAAGAAGAAAAGAGAGAGAGAAAAACAAAAAGTTCGATGAATGACTTGAAACATAAAGGAATGAAAATGGATTTTATCAGCTATTCCTGGATACAAGTTTATACCTCCTTATCCTCTTCCTCCATTGTGAATTCCTTCTTTTTCACTTGTTTAAGCTGATTACGGAAGTTGAATTCGGCGGCCTTCTTTTGAAGTTTGGCAAATTTGTTCTCATATTTGGATACTTTGCGCAGAGAAGGCTTAATACTGCATTATTAACCATGTGAATTTGCAAAAGCATTGGGTTACCGTTTAGTCTCTATAGGAAATTCGCATGTGTTTCGAACGAAAAAAAAAAAGAAACGAAAAGGCACACTTACAATTTGCCTCGGAGGTCATTGACGAGGATGTTGATCTCGTTGATCTGTCAGCAGGGCAACGAGTAGTCAAAGAACAAAAATAAATTGAATCACTAAAGTTTCGACATGATAAACTTCTGGATGGATTGAAAAAGGGTTTTTCTAGTGAACAGGGGGAAGGTGGGTGTTTCAAAATAAGAAAAAGTATATGCTGCAGAGACGTGTAACATGCCGTGCAAATGCATGCAGCAAGGTGTGTTGCCTTGCATGACGGGTAACGAGCGCATTGATTGAAAATGAACAATCACAATCGTCTGTTTAAAGCTCGTTTCTCGTATTAGCACAAACTATCTTTGCCTGTTTTTTCTTTTCTTTTTTTTTCATTTATTTATTTTTGTGTGTGTTTGTGTCTGTTTTTATTGTTTTGTTCAATTGTTTTGTTCTTTTTGTTTAATTTAGTTTTTGTTTTGTTTTCACACACACAGACAGAGTGGGACACGAACACACAACGAGGATAGCAGAGGGTAGAGGAATTGAGAAAACAGTTTGCCGTCAATCAGCGAAGAACAAATTTTATGTAACAAAGAATAACCTTGGTGAACAAATGACGAAAGAGAAACGAAAGATAGACAAAAGGTAAGACAGCGTAAGAATGAAAGAGAGAAAGAGAGAGATAGAAAGAGAGAGAGAGAGAGAGAGAGAGAGAGGAATCTCGATTCAGTATGTCACTGATGTACAGAGGCCAGCACTTCCTGAAGAAACAGAGGGGGACTGTTCTTCCCCGAGACACAGTGTATAGACCAGACCATCATGATTGCATCTATGATAAACATATTCGAAACTGAATGCTTTGAGCTCGGAAACGAGTCCCTTATTTCAACAAAAACACAGACAAGGTTAAAAATTAAAAAAAAAACTAATAAAAAAGAGAGAAAAAAAAGAGTAAGAAACCGGCCCTCGGGACAAATAAAATATCTAATTGCACGTTGAAAATAAGCCCAATTTTGACTTATTATGATTGCCAACAACCACCTCAAGGCATGATAGCTTGACCAAAATAGTTTATAGGTGGGTCCGCTCGATTTTCAAAAAATTTCAAGGGTTCTTCATATTTATCCATGAAAAAAAAAGAAAGAAACGAAATCGAATGGACTAGGTAGGTCCATATCTGGTCCATACAGAGTCGTCGCCATTTTTTACGATGGCGACACGGTTACTTCGGTTATGTTTGCAATCCACCCAAAACTTCAGATCGCTTCACTGAAGCCGCGTATGTGATCTTATGTTTACATTGTCGAAGAAGGAATAGCAGTTAAAAATGTCAAAGTGCAAAAAAAGACCAACATTCAAAAGTTTTGGATCAAATGAAATTATCAGAAAGGGCTGACCTCCGCCTGCGCATTAGACATAATTGTGTGTATGTGGCAAATACGTATTTTTTTAAGAGAAGAAGAAAAAGAAGAAGTGGAAACAAGTAATAATAATAATAATAATAAAATGGGTGAAAAGAGTTTCGCTTTGCCTCGTTCTGGCGAAAGTCAGGCATCCGATTTGCCCCAAAACGAAGCAAAACCGAATTTCGTGTGTAAAAATGGGATGGGTAAATGCTTGATGGGTAAAGAAATGAAAAGATGTCAAGAGAAAAATCGTTAAAAAGTAGGAATGAAAGCATAGTTGGAATAGAGAAGAGTACAATGACACACTGCCAAGCAAACGATGAACTGCAATGTGTTGATGTAACGATGTGTTGATGCTTAAGAAAGAAAAAAAACATAAAATCTAAAAGTTTGACGTTTCTGCTAGCAAAAATGAATCAATATCAACTTTTTTTTCTTTCAAAATAAAAGGGAATTGAAGTGGAAAAGGGGGAAGCTCTTGGAAATTTCGCGTAATCCTCCGAGGACGGCAAATCGTGAAGTAATCAAGGGAAAGCGAACGATGAGTTCAGAAACGAATAGTAGGCTAAAAAAAAAACTGGACTGGATTGGATTGGAGTGCATGCTGTAGAGTTTGATACCGGAACAGCTCAAACAACTATGAAGATGCCGACAACTGGGAAGAAGTGGACTACGAAAGCGCCAATCCAATATTGGGGCACTCTGAAGCGAGACTAAAACGATGCTAATGGAAAAACTAGCATTTTCTACAGGGATCATTTCAAGCTTCAAAAAAAAAAAATCAATCAAAAACTAAACAAAATCAGGACGTACTTTTAACTCGGAAGATTTATCATTATCGATAGATATTACGTTATTTTAAAAATATTAAGAAGAAGAAAATAAATCTCGTTCATTTTCCCCGCATGGAGGCTCTGTGCTGTTGCGGGCCAGCCCTAGTCTTTCCCATATTTTTTTTATTTTTAAGACAAGATTAGTTTAAACTGGAATTGCAGCATTCGATGTTTGAGTATTCCGATATTACAGCGTGTTTGTATGATCAATCACTTGTATGCCGATGAAACGACATATCTCAATGACGCTATCGTTTTGGAATTAGCGATGGTTTTAAGATGAAAATCACGACTTAGCGATGCCCGAGTCAACTCTGAATGCGTTCAAGAGCAGGGCGTTGTGTATGGAACAAACGTTGGAATTGACGATAATCAAGCATAGACAAAAACGAAAAGGTGTGTCAATAAATAACTACGGAGAACGAGGGCAATCATGATCTACGTGAATGCAATTCGGGCCTTTTGGGTCAATCGAACAGGAAATAAGAAGACAGCCTATCTGAATTGCGACGAGCAATCAGATGGTATGTTGATTATGAAAGAATTAGAAAAGAATATAGATCAATAAAGAAAGAACCAAAAGAATTTTGTTAGTGGAAGAAAAAAGCCATACACGAAGGTCAACCCTTTGTGATTATATCATTTTTCGCTAAGGAATGTCAGGTGAAGTAACACAAAGTAACGCAGTAACGCCAACAACCTTAAACAAATGTCGAACTAAGATATTGATATTTAAAAAACGATAATAATTTTGTTTTGTTCTGTTTTTTTGTGCTAGTTGAATTCAATCGCGCGTGACTAGGGCCGGCCGTCAATGGGCACATCGCTTCGAAGCGAAGAGATTTAAATGTACGGTAGCATATAAACGTCTATTCTATTCATCATCATTGTGTCCGTCCTCTTTTTGTTTTTGACAATGCTCGGTAGCAGGGTTGAACAAAAGGAAAAATTCCGTGTCTTCGGCACAATCGCAGGTGTGCTACAAAAAGTACAGCATGTAGTTTTCGGAAAAGTGCATTCTTCAACTTGTTCCTGCTATTGACATCCGTGACGAGCACTGAGCCACACAGCACAGCTGATGAGGCTACGCTGTGTGAACAACTTGGTTTTTACGGCCATAATGGATTGAGACGAAAGCAAGCGTTGTTCTGTGACGGCTTCGCTCAGTTGCTCTGAAGGGTGTTAAAAGCGGAGAAAGCGAAAAAAACGCCTTACTCGAATTCAAGATGCCATTCTCTACCACTCGGGATATGCGTGAGAAATCAGCTGAATAGAGGGGATTGAGGCAGCCGTATGAAAATCGGCGCCTCGCAACAACCAGTGAAATGTTTCCAAGCAAATCAGCAACGACAGAGAGATCGTGAAAAGAAGAGGTGAACTGGATGTAGTGAGTCTATTGGCTGCAGGCTTGATAGAGAAGGGTAGTTTTTTTTTTATTTGATAATTTTTGATTTGGTGGGTCTAACCTCGTAATCTTTTTTTCTGACTTCAAAGTCCAAGTCCCATTTTTGCGACTCGCACATGATAACGCGTTCATTGTAGTCGACACAGATCTGCTTCAGGGCGGCTGATTAAACATGGCAACAGTTCACTTTAGCAACAAGTTAAACACTTTAGCGATTATCACTGCTAGGAATTAATGCGTGAATACCACGGGATCACAGGCCCGCACCATGAACCCGCAAACACTTTGCCCGAACGACCATCGTAACGGACCCGACCGTCTCGTCATTAACATTTGCATTATTTTCCAATCTAAAGAAACGTTGTTTGCTCGTTTCATACGACCATCGCTGGATCAGTTTCCCCCTCCGTTCTTATCGGCATTTTCTACTAGACATCCGTCATTTCTTGGTTCGTACTACGTAAGCCGAAAGAAGACGGAATCTACGGATGTGTCATCCGAAGTCAGTTTTGGCCTGCTGTAATCAATGGCACAAGTACACCTTTGAGGGGGTAAAAGTGAATAAGGAGGAAAGGAAGGTAAAGTCATAGGGAAAGTAACGAGGTCACAAAGTCGTTCCTTCTAGCAAAAAAAAAACTTCCTCGGTATTAGAGCGATCGAAGGAAGAAATAGACGAAGAGAAAGAAAGGCGGCGGAAAATGAAAGAGCGAGAGTGAGAGTAAAAGAGGAAGAGAAACAGATAAGTAGATAGAGAGATAGATAGAAAAAGAGAAAGAAACCGAAAGAGAAAGAGAGCGAGAGAGAGAGAGAGAAAGAGAAAAAGAAAGAATGAGAGAAAAGAGCTGAAGTCTATATATATACAGTCGCTAGTCTGCAAGTTAACGTGGTAATAGGATTGGATTAAGGGCGTGATGGAAGATGTGCGTGATTTGGGAAATATCTATCTTAATTGGACGGTGTTTACCTCCAAGTTTTTCATCTTATTTTTCCATTCTAAATCGTATTTATCGCCTTCGAGTAAGGATATTCTCTTGTGAAACTCCTTGCAAATCGTCTGCAGTTCGGCTGGAAGAGAGAGACAGAGACACACACAAGAAAAGGTCATTTTCGCAACTCGTATTTGTTATTAACCTAAGTCCTACCAGACTGGAAAAGAAATTTAAAAAAAAATAATAAAATAAAAAAACAAAAAAATTTCAAATCTGTCATTCTCCTTTTCTTCCATTTTGCTACATAACTGGTAAAATTCGCAGCGAATGACTTCATCTCGGGGACTCTAGTTTCGGTATCCAATCAAGATAGACAACCGATACAACGCCATTAGAACTGTCTCTTAATGTCAGCCACTGGATGAACGTATTTAGCCGAGGAAAAAAAACCATTGTCCATCAAATTTGTTTTAAAGGGGACCTCCCATTGATTTTCATTGCGCCACTAGAATTGAATCCTGCCTCTGCTGTAAAGCCGAACGATTTCGGTTCTTGCGATATTTTAGCTGTGAATATCGTCTCCGTCTTAGCACCACTGCTCCTACCGCTAAACAATAAACTGGAACACGCCAAGGGGTGAAAGAATTGTGGAATATGGGGAATGAAATGAACGTCGAACGATGGAAATAGGGTCCCCGTTTTTTTTTTTGTTTTGTTTGTTTTTTTGTTTTTAGCTGTCCGACAGTTAAAGAGAAGAAGTTCGTTGAAATGTCAACTGAAAAGCGAAATGGTGATGTGCAGTCGTCGTTAGCTTTTGCTATTGAGAAAAATAAGGCACGCAGTGGGTAGAGGCTTGCAACGGGAATGTAGAGGCTCTGCTGTGGACAGCTTTGTGCGATAGTGGGAGCGCTGCTTTATAATGCGTTCGTTATTCATTAATGTGTTTCTATAATGTGCTGGAGTATTTCGCTTCGGTTTTTAAACTGAAAAGCTGATGGAAAAGATCAGGACATCCACCAGTAAGTTATGTACAGCTACCATATCTGCGGTGTCTCTTTATGTGTCAAAACCAGACCGCCGTGTCGGCCGATTTCAGTTGGTCGGTGACGTTGCCTCCGTTTCGCAAGAAAACAGACGCGGGGGAGGTATTCTCGCAAACGACATGGACGCTCGCTCGCAGACATATGGAGCGGGAAAACGAAAAGAAGGCAACAACCGAACAACTGAAAATGACCCATCATGGCGTACAGTCGTGGTGTGAATGTCAGTCAGTCAATCGGTGCCTCACACGACACGCAAACTAATTAGAAGAATAAATATTTGACATTTGACGGATTTCGAGGCTGTGAATTAATTCAATCGAATAAGAAAGGCCAAAGAAAAGTTGAAGATCCACTGAAAAATTGCATGAGAGTGGGTGAATGTGAAAGAGTTTGACCAGGAATAGGAATCGAATAAGTTTGCAGGAGAGAAGGCTAGGATGAAGAAAAAAAGGAATAGTGCTTGAAAGCAGTAGTGATAAAAGGTAGAGTGTGTGAGAGAGTGAGAGAGAGAGAGAGAGAGAGAGAGAGAGAGAGAGAGAGAGACGATGATGGACCGTGTACCTCGAAATCTTTCTTTTTGACTTCGAACTCCATATCGTACTTGGCGAATTCGAGGCGACAGATACGCGCGTGGAACTCGTTGAGTAGTGTTATCAATTGGGCTACTCGAAAATAGAGCCAGTAGACGAACCCCCGATACCAGAGATCAGAGATTTTTTTACAGTTTGTTATTTAATAACAAAAAAATAATAATAATAATAAAAAAAAAAGCCGTCAAGTAGCGACATCGGACTGGTGTTAATATAGCCACATCGGCTAATATCTCCTAGTCCTACTACATAGTCTTCGGCAATTGCTTTTTCTTATTATACTCGTATGTATCGACCCATGACGCAAGTGCGCAAAGTGTTATTCGTCCCTTCTTTTTCACGTTACTGATGTTCAAGATATGTAACGTCATTACTTCTCGTGACATCATTAGAAACCCAAGAAACTGTCTCGAATTTGTTGGTTGCCAATGATGAACTTCGTTTTGAACTGCATAGCCAGTCGCAAAACTAGCATCAGCTGCCGGTTAAAAAAATGAAGACGATACACTATTGCTAGGGAAAAAAACTACATGAAGAAAAAAAAATGGATGCGGATGACTCACCCTCATTGGCGTCGTCTAGATTCTTGGGCTGGCCGCAGCGTTCTTCAATGATGCGTCGTCGTTCGGCCGCTTTACGTTCTTGTTCTTTTTTCAATTCCTCTGCAGCTTTTTTACGCAACAAGAGCTGATTTCAAAGAGAATAACCACGTCTTTTAGTTTGGCGACAATCATTATTGAAAAGATAAGTATTGATGGCTTACCCGAAGTTTCTTCTTTCTCTCGGGAGTCATGAAACCTTTCTTGGCTTTCTTGGCGGCCGCAGCCTCTTCGAGACGCTTGCGCACCTCAGCCTTTTTACGGTCCTGCTCTTGCTGTTTAACCCTAGCCGCCTATCAAATGAATTTTCAAAAATCCAACTTAGAAAACTAAGGTTTCGTCAACTGACGCCCAGCACACGTTGTGACCACATCCATACTTACATCGGCGGCTGATTTTTTCTGCAATTACAAAAAGAACAAACAGTTTTTAATTAACAGGGTGATGTGACCAGTGTTTCGAAAACAGTAAACAAAAAAAATAAATATGTAAAATGAAATAAGAATTTAAAAATGGGTAGAAAAAATGACAAAAGGTTTTAGTTTTAGAAGTAAAAAGGAAAATCTGTTATGTTTGACAAGTGTTTTCAATTATTAGCCATCTTACACCGTCATCCTTTTTAGCTTCAACTGGTTTGGCGACTGGTTTGGGGGGCTCCTCCTCCTCTTCTTCGGAAGAGCTGGACGTGCAAATTAGCAGGGAACGAAAAATCATGAAAATAAAACAGGGGTAAAAATAAATAAGAGTTTCATGTGCCCTGCTTATTAGTCGCTCAACATAACTGATTAGGCCGTTCGTTTGATGCTTATATGATTATGACAAGTAGTCAAATAATAATTGAGAGGTAAACATAAGAACGAAAAATGTAGAACATAAAAATTGAGTCAAAACTTGTATAATTTGTACAATCCTTCGGGTTTTTTCATTCTTTGGTAAACGCGTTGTTATTAAATCAACTTAACGGAAATAACAAAAAAAAGGTAAGCATTCGATATTCGCTATTGACTGACCGACTGTAGTCTTTGTCAGTCAATGTCATATGCAAAGATGCCTACCTGAGCAGCCTGCAAGCTGTAATTCATAATAAGAAAAAAAACAAAAAAAAACAATATCAACTATAGATCGAATACCTCAAGAACTGATGACATGAAAAGAAAACGAATTTTTAAAAAATCTCTTTTCTTAAAAAAATAAATATTCGCATTTCTCAATATTATTTTATAAAGCAAGGGGGAGTTTGACTTACGTGTATTCTTCACTGTCCGACATGGTTAGAGGTAATCAGATGTAGAACCTGTAATTAAGTTAAATTGATGAGAAACTAGAAAAACGAAAGCTCTACTGAAGGCTTTTTTCCCGATACGCGTCGATAGATTTAAACAAACAATGCGCGAGAAGAGTTTAATTAACAAGTCGAGACTTTCCGAGTTGAGCTATTTCAAGCAACTTTTCGCAGTTTAATTTCTACCGATGGGGTAACCGTGAATGAGAACTAGGCACAGTTGCTCACTCTTTGCGCTCGATTCAAAAATAGCTCAGACGGAGAACGCTCGACGTCCTACCCGTGCATACCCAAATATAGGCACATAGGTTAACCATCATCGAGGATGAAAATCACTGCTTTTAACTGAAAACGATGATACAACTGAAAGCGCTAATTACAGTATCTGAGGAGAAAGGTCAAAATTTCCCGAAAAACCTAGCCAACAGAGAGGAAACTTTCGTTACTACCGTAGATACTTGCGGAAATGCGAGTCAAATGAAAAGAGTTTCTTGCAAAATGCTGACGATGCAACCTAGTCAGCTGTAGTTACCACTGATTGTTTAACGAAGTTTAATAAAATTCTAACAAAATGGTGAATGTTTGGGCCTACCGGGTGGTCAAAGAAGCGAGTGCTGGCACACACACTGAGCTCGAGTGACGGATACGCGAGCACTGCGTCTGAAACTGGGACTGTAGCCCGAGACCTAGGCTCGGATGCGGGCAGAACCAGCGCTACGGAAAACCTTAGCTAAGAAAAGATCCCTAAACGCTCGGGTGAAGTCCAAAATAGCAACCTATGACGGCGGGGAGAAGGATTTTCAATAACAGACTCGGCTCTGGTGGCGGGTCACAAACATCCCCAGACCCGCATTTGGCCGGACTTCCTAACATTCAACTAATGCTCCCTGCCTCTGTAACCGTTTCACTTACGTGCACAATTCGCAACTTTTACGTCGGTCCTTACCAGGAATTTGTTGTAGTGATCAGCATCACAACACTGTTAAGATGTATGACCAACACTTAGCCTCGTTTTGATAAACTGCGATATTTTCAACGGTTCTTTTGATTATTGCCGAAACGCTAGAGTTTTGTGGCTGTTAATATTTCAGACGCATTTCAGGGTAGAAAACCAAGAAGGAAAAGGGTTCCCATATACCGACTGTGAAGTAAAAAGTGAACGCGGATGTCGGTCGAACAGGAACCAACCTAATTGCTATGAATAGAGTCGCGTTCCTATCCTATTCTGCCCGTTTACGTGACCTAAAAATAGTACATGCTTCCACTAGGAGGGCGTTCTAGGCTCTCTCGTCCGCGGCCGTATAAGTGGCTTTTGATATTGTGGTAGTTTTTTTTCTGTGTATTTTTCCAGGGTAAAGTTGTGTGCTAACCTACTCATACAACGAGCCAAGATTTTGATTTACGATATTGGAACAATTGCACTCTTTCATTCATTGTTCCAGCTCTGATTCTCTATTCTAAATAACACGCTAGCAATTTGGGAACAGACAAGGCTTGAGCTGTTACAAAACCAGGGAACTCTTTGTCTGGACCATAAATGGAGAGTCGTCTACAAATATAGTCGCCGATGATGGAAACGTTGGCCACTTGAACGTACTTCTTTGATGATGAAGAATAAAGTTCAATAGACGAACGATACTGCTCCCATGGTTCCAAGTTACGGGCGGCTGTGGCTATAATACGTACATTTACATTCAACTGTTCGAGCTGTTTTGAAATTTGGTGTTGAATGAATACAAGTTCTTGAAATAAGGCGTCCGGACAGTTTTCCATTACTGTGAGCAACCGTATAGACGAAGATTGCATCGTGTTTGCCAAGTCGTTTGCGCCAAGAATTCCAGTAACAGGCTGGTAACAACGCCCAACTGATACGAGTCGCAAGGGAAACGGTTCTTCAATCACAGTTTTCGTCAGAAACGCCACCATAGCTGGCAATGACGAACCTCCTACTAGATGTAAGCCGTTCCCTTTCTCAAGACTGCCGTGATCTTGAATCGTGGCGAGACTTAACACTTCTTTCTGATCATTAAAGGCCAGGCCGCAACCATCGATTATTAACGATCTAACGAAATCAGGTGCAGAAATCAGATTGTATCCGTTGTCAATCCAATCCTTGCTGAAAGTTTGCATCCAACGTAGTTCCAAATTAGCCGGCGTGCCTTTTAAATAAAATGCCGTGCGACTATGACTGGCAAACTTGATGTTCTCTTCAGTACAGTCACCCAGACAATTTAGATCAGATTTTTCAGGCATAAACGAGTACACTTCTGTATTGTCTTCTATGGGTGTTTTACAATGCAAGTAGTTAGGAAGGCTTAAAGCTCGCGTTACGGCTATTTCTTCGATTTCCCACCACAACTTCGTCAGTTCTTTTAGCTGGGTCCTCAGTTCTATACCTTTTCTTTTAATGTCTTCTACATTTCGAGTGTCACTGCTACCTGTAGCGTTTGTCACGACTTGCTTCATCATTTGGGTTACTTCAACCCTTCTGCTTTCAAGGTCTTCTCGCTGAAGACGGAGAGCGGTCATCTGTCTCCATTGTCCAAGGAAAGAATCCAGATGAAAGGAAGAATTTCTTGCTGAAAGATTATTTTGCAACTGTGCAATGTCTTCAGTAATCAATGCTTCAATGTGACTCAAGTCAGGAGTCAATATTGATACAGCTGCTTTTGATATATGACCTGGTATGTGCAAGGCAGAAACAACTCCTCGGACTATACACAGTAAATGTTTTTTAATGGGGATTTTGATGTGTGAAGTACTAAGAATTCTGAGAGCCATGATCATGTTTTATTCTCCTAGTGCAGTAGTGCACTTTTTTTTGGCATCAGGTTCTTGATCAACTTCAATCTTATCACTCATCACTTTAGGAAGAATAGTTTCAATCTTTCTCTTCTCAGGTGCCTTGTAATTCCCACCAAGACCTGCAGCTCTTTCCGATTCTTCAATTGTGTATGGCTCTAACTCTAGTGCTTTAAGCCTACGTTTGTGAACTTTGGTTCTATAGTGTTGAGTTAGGGAAAACTCATCTATAAAATACCTCCTGCAGAGCAATACAGATGAGATCAAAGATATTAACAGTTGACAGTAACAGACTTACGCGCAATGTATGCAGTAGAATTGGGCATTGCCAGCTTTTTCAACATCGATTTTTTGGGCTAGAAGGCTTTCTGCATTGTTTTTCAAATCGTTGTCAATCTATAACAAAAAATAATGAGCAATAATATAACACAAGATGCAATTCAGCTATACTTCATCCAGATCTTTAGTGCGCCTTTTTCCTTTATATTTTTTCCGAATGTGCGTTTCACCACGATGGTACTTACGTCGCCTAAAATTTCAGAAATTTTCTTTGAATTTTTAATGACAACCCATTCTTATAGAACAGGGTTTAATCCGTAAATGTATTTTTACTTGTAAGTCATTGTAGTAAACCTCTGTAAGTTTTGTTCTTTCGCCACACACGTGTATGACAAAATGGCCCCAGTTGATTTTAGTTAACGACAAATATGCGTTAGAAGAAAGTTGTATTTTAAGATGCTAGGTGGCATTTGGGATATACACGTCGTTATTAGCTATTTCCCTCTACTAGATGTCGCTAATTTTAATGTCAGGGCTCTTTTTGGTTTCTAAGCATTTGCGTGCTTTCATTATTAATTCCTGAAATATACTATAATTTAAAAATTTCGACATTAAAATAGCACGGCGAAAGATAACCAAGTTAAGATGTTATGCAATTACATTTTTTTGCCGAAGCTTCAAAAAATGATGCATTTTTTGCCGACAGGTGGCGCTGAAATTGACGATCGTTTTTTTAGACAAATTTAATGCTTACAAAGGAAAGGACGAAGAAATCGGCACGGGACTTTGGTGTGACGCGCGGAACGGTGCGCCCACAGCAACTGGAACACTCTTGCTGGACTAGACCGCTCGTGACATAAAGTTGTGTTTCCGTTCGATCGGGATCGTCTCACCTTCTGAGTGTTAGAAAAGGAGTAACAAAATATTTGCATCTAAAGTGTAGACTGGGAACTTATTCGCCGCCATTTTGCCCTGGCTCCAGTGAACACAGTATTCTGCTGCAACAGACAGTAGCCAAGCCCAAATACTCAGTGACTGTTGTCTCAATCCAAGTGAAGCTGAAAAAGTTACAGTGTTATATTGTATCCTCTTGTGATTGGTAAATTTCCACCTAATATTAGTGGCTTGTGTCTGCTACCAATGGATGGCCAAATGCAATGAATTAGAGTTGTCCTAGTGTTCGAACACAAACCGATGCTGAGAAAATCGCGCCCTTGGCATCTCCCAACCTCCCCACTCACGGCTCTTTTCCCTCTCACACACGTGCCGATGACAACTTAGTGATCCTCGCGCCTTTTTTCATCCTTCGCTGTCGGTTTTGTTTTGTTTTGTTTTGGCGCCTATCAATTTGTTGGTCAATGTTTATTCGGCCTTTTTAAGAATGCTTTGAGAAGTTGATCGACATTGACCGTAAGAGTTTAAGTGTTGTGGTCCCATAACAATAATGGCTGAACATCTCGGCAAAGACGTCAAAACATATGCCGAAGAATATACTTCGTTCTGCCGGGAATTAAAATCTTTTCACGACATCCGAGGGTAAATAATATATTATAAAATGCCATTTACAGATCCATTAGGAAAAGGCAGACCAATTACTGCATTATTTTTACTATTAAATAGGCAGGCAGCCGAATAATTGAAAATATTTTAAGCCTAACCAATTTTGTTTTCCCTATTTATAATTGAAGGACAAGTTTCAACCGACTTCCACGGTTACACGGCCACGAAGTCGATTTATATCTTCTCTATTCCCTCGTTACATCGCACGGTGGATGGGAAAAGGTATCGCTTCTTTACAGATAGTTTTGTTTCAATGGCCAAAATGTAAGGACTTTGATAACCAAAGGTCATCTTGGTTGATATACTCAAAAAAATTTCAATTTCCTTTTCAAACAATTAACAAATAACTACGCAACAACCAATTAATAGTTTTTTTGTTGGTTTAATTCCTGTATTTTTTTTTGTTGTTGTTGTAAAGGTCAACATCCACGGTGAGTGGGAATCCCTTCTTCCCTATTTCGGCATTCACCGTTTGTGCGCCAACGGACCAATTGCACTGAAGCAAATTTATATCAGGTAAAGCTTGACGCTGCATCTCAACGTTAACTCACACCACAGGAATAACCATTTCCCCCCACAGATATTTGGATGTTTACGAAAGGATACACTTCTTGGGAGAGGAGGTTGACCGACGAGAATCTGAACACCACGAAGAGGATGACGCTCGTAATCGACGCAAAGCTTTGCGACTTCTTCATGCTACCCCGACTGCTTATAACGCTTCACAGCATGTCATTTCAGGTTGATAAAATTTTTTAAAAAAGCACTTGAGTGAATGACGGTTTTCATCATTTTATGTTACAGATCATGTACGGAATACGGCTGGGTTATCAACGGACGTTCTGCAGGTTACTCCGACTGAGCGAGTGTTTCTCTCTCTACTTTGCCCTCTGCCGAATGAGCAAGACTTCGCCATCAACGTCTGCAGTCTTCTCGCAATGGAAAACCGAAGACCATTTCCACTCCACCAGTGCCCCCGTATCGTCGATGCGTTACTAGCTCATGCGGGAATATTTTCGCAAGGTATACGCTTCTCGCAAGTTGCTTCAATAGTCTTGTCTAATTCCGATTATTTTTCTTTTTCTGTTTCACTTTATGAAACAAAAACTGCAGTTGACATTCGAGATTTATTTACGGAAAGCTACCGGAAATATCGGAAACAGAACCTCGGTCGTTTTTGGCGCGACGTTGTCCCTGATGCAGACATTGTCCAACTGTCAGAAGAAGACTTAGTGTTCCCCCAAGAAGATGTAACCGCGATCGTAGGCTCATATTGGAGTGACCGTTCTGTTCGTAAAACTCCGGATGCCATTAAACAGACAGAGGTTCCATCAAGAACTCGAACACTAGATCATCTTCCAGAAGAAGCTGATGATGCATCAAACAAAGTGCATCTGGTTGTACGCCCTTTAGGTAGTGAGAAACCAATAAGATCAGTGACGTTAAATTCCAAAGATGGGGAACTCGAATCGCCGTTGATTGAACATGATTCAACCTTGATTGAAGAAGAAACAACCTTAATTGAAGAAGAGTCTCAGTGTAGTGTCATTTTGTACGAGAATGGAGCAGGCCCGTTGTCAGCTTCAGGATCTGATGTGGTTTCGGCTACTAGTCCACCGGGCGTAGAAAGAGCGCCCAGTTGTGAGCCAAACTTCAGAAATTGCCTGGCAAAGTCGGCTAATATATTTAGAAAACCGACATCGGATGCCTCAGTTACCGAAGATTTACAAACTAAAGAAAATCCCGTTATCCCCCAAACATCTGAAAACCTTTCAGTTGACAGGATTATTCAACCCAATTGTGAACTTTTTTCTAATGAAGATACTGCCATAGCGCAAGGATCTTCTGAAGATACCGCTTCACGCACAAAAACAATTTTAGTTAGTGAAGGTGCCGTTCCAAATCCACCAGTCGTCGTACCCAACAACAACATAGAGATGGAAACACCCTCACAGGCGGAAGCCAATATTGAAAGGAAGGTAGTTGCTCCCAAGAACAAATTACCCATTGCTGTTCAAAAACCAGACAATCCACGAGCTATTCGCTATTGGCTGGACCAACGAAAAGCTGCACGATGCCCGATTGAAAACCTAACAGTTGAACAGGATGAAGCTGAGGCCCAGTTCGAATCCGAGGAATCGGATTTGTTTCATGTTGGTCGTGAACAAGGCGTGCATGATGCCCTTGGCCAAAGAGTTTTACAGGTCGGTGTTTTGATTGTTGCTCTTATAGAAAAAATCGTAAATGTGTATCTATTATTTTTATTTGTCATATGAAGGTTCTTAATGTTATCCGCAATTTGAGTTTTGACGATGTCAACTCGGCAGTGTTGGCTCAGAGCGAAGCTTGCATGCGGCTTCTTCTTCTGGCTGCTCATGCAAGGTGGTCTTGTCTACCGCAGTTGGCCTTCGACGCCCTATCGAATGTTGCATTAGAGGTAAATGTGCCTGTGTGCCTTGGTTGAATGTGCGTTTGGATGACTGACAACTATTTCTCACTTAGGTCAATCTAAAGGATCCCGCCGATTGTTCATTGTCGGCCATTCTTTTGGGAACGGTCACACGTGGATTGGAGTCCAGCGATCGTTTTATTGTACTCCGTTGTATGGAAACTTTAGGTCGTTTGGCCCAACGCGGCGAGAATGAATTACTTTTGATGGCGTCTCTCGATTCTCATGTAAGTTGAATTTGATACGTCCCTTGACATTTCATCGTTATATTAGGCGTTGCAGCTAAGGAGTTATTTTCCACCTCGGATTTAGGTTTATGAAAAATTGTGCTCCTATTTAACTATTCCCGATGTGGCATTATTAATTTACACGTTGGAGTGTGTTTATGCGTTGTCTTCCCTCGGCCAGTCCACTTGCAATGCCTTCCTGCACTGCCAAGGAGCGTTGGATGTTTTGATTTCCCTCTTAACTGTTGAGGTACTTTACTTTTTCGTTTTCATACCTCTTCTGTTATTTATAATTTTACCGCATTATTTTAACAGGCCCAGAGCTACGGCTCTAAAGCCCGTATCCTAATGAACGTAGTCGAAACAGTAGCTGAGGGAGAGACGGTGGCCGCACATGCGCAATTGAATCCAATTCAGTGCGTGGTTCGGCCGACCCATTCTAACAGTCCCGCACCGAGTGCTCCATCGACTCCGCCACCAATGCTGCTGCAGCCTGTTGCTGCCCCTATGCCCGCATCACCCAATTCGCTGACAAAAATTCAACCAAGTGAGAGACCGTTGAAACCTAATAGACAATTGGGTAAAATCTGACGATCCCCTTCTGTATTTAGAAACGAATGCCAATTCTAGACCCAGTACGCCAACTCAGTCAAAGCCTGGAGTTGTTAATATCACACAAACGGAGAAAGAACAAATTGCTATGCAATGGTTAAGAGCTACATTCGAGTCAGTCGTTGGAGCACCAAGTATAGAACAAAACGTGCTGTACAGACAGTATACAGCCGGGTGTTCCAGAAACGGTCCGAAACAAGTTTTAGGGATCGTGCAGTTCTTCTCCTGTGTTCGGTATACCCTCGCCACTAATAAATTTTGCTACATGAGTTCAACACTTGATGGGCCACATCTTTCTTGGGATTAGTGCAACATTTGGCCAGAACGTTGGACCGTTCAGAAAGCAAGTCGGCAGTGCCGTGGAATTCTATTTTGAAGGAATTTCGTCAAAAGGCTCTACAACTTCTGTGGCGATTCCGACAACCAATACAGTGGTGCGTTCTCCTACCCCGACTCCGATGGAAGTACCAGGTTCTCCTATACTAAAAGCACAACTGTGCGCTCCACCGAAAGCCACTAATCGGAAAGAAGCGCCGAAACAGGCAAGTTTACTGCTCACCTTAGAGCTATAGTTATTTCACCCCATTTTCATTTTTAAAAATCTACCCTTTTTTTTTGTTATTTTGTTTTTCTATGTTGTATTATTCCATTTACTTTATTTTGTGGTTTTTGTTATTTTTGTTTCTAGTCGTTGGCACATCCTCATTTATCTCAAGCGTTAGGTCAAGGTGGTCCGTCGCAATCTGAAATGGGTCAGATTGCGTCGACTGGTAGCTCAGTACCGCCGACGTCTTCTTTGATCAAATCCCTATTGGCTAATAAGGTACCAACGGACAGCAACAGCCAGTCCGCTAATCACGTGGCCTCTCTGGGTCTTTCGCCCACTGCAACGGCCTTGCCCGGCATGACTAGAGTACCTAGCATGAATTCGCATGGTAGTCTTTCTGTTTCTTCTGCCCAGATCATAAGCCTTCCCCATTCAGGCATTACCGCTCCACAGGTTGGTACTAATTTGTGTGTGTGTGTACACCCGATAACCTTGACATGCATGCAATAGCTAGTTGTATCTTTTTAGCACGTGTCTTGTTTTCATTGATTTTTCCATCACAGTTAATTGATAGAACCTAAAATATCGCAAGACTAATATATTTCGTACGAAACAGGTTGCTCAGAGACAGCAGCAACAAAAACTTTTACAACAACAACAGACGGTGGTAATGAACGGTCCATCGAAAGACAGTCACACGAAAGTCAAAGGTGCTCAGGTTAACGTCAGCACCCCAAAAATGAACGGGGTGTGTCCCGAGGTATTAACATACTATTAAATTGGCTAAGATAAAAATTTGCCTACAACCATTCATTTTCTAAGATGGAGCCACATTCGGGAGGAAGCCAGCCGTCCGACGGAAAAGTGATGGGGAAAGGAATGTTAGCGGATCTATTAGAACGTGAAGTGAAGAAAGAACCTGTTAACGGTGCGACCACTGTGACCGGCAAAGAACTTCGTATCAGTGATAATGGACTAGAGCTCGTTCAGAATGACTCTCGTGGTCGTGTTGCTGTCGACATGGGAGTCGTCGGTATGAATGACTTGGGGGTTGATTTGGGAGATGGTGCGGCCGCTCCTAAAGCAGCCCATCTTATCGCACAAGTGGACGATTCTGGACACGTTCAAATTCATCTAGAGGAAGAAGCGGGTAGTGCCGTTTGCAACGGTCAATCGTTGTTGGACCAGTTGGAAGCGTGTGAAGTTTCCTCGTCCACTGACGAGATAGTGGCAAGCCAAACGACGAAATCCGCTACGAAGCGACCAGTTGACCCTGTGGAATCAAACGACAGTCCTGCCCCAAAAAAGTTAGCGACAAATCAGGTGAACGTAAAGCTCAACGAAAATACAGATGCCACTGTAAGTGATCAGCATCCGCTCGACAAGAATAAAGACAAAGTTTCAATTAACGGAGGCATAAACGGCATTGTGGAAACTGCCGGCACAGTTCCTGTCACTGCTGCGTTAGCTCCTCAGATCCACCAAATCCCACCGGCCACTGTTTTAGGGCCGAACACACCCAGGACTTTCTTGATCCTTCAGCAGCAAAGCCCACAACAAGCCAGGCTTGGCTTTCCACAACAAGGTCAGCGGCTGTTGTTAGCCATCCAGCGACCTGGCGGCTTGATTCAACACGTTGCCATGCCAGCTAATGTGGTAGCTATAACGTCAAATCAGTTGCAGACCAACGGAGCTGTCGTTACTCTGTCGAATTCGGTTGGAACCAACGCAATGTCTACTGTGTATAGAGATTCGACATCTAGTACCGGTCAGACGCTACCCTCCTCTGCCGTAAGTCTCATTGCCAATGGTAACTGTGTACCGGTATCCACGGCTATTCTCTCTGCGTCGTCGCAGCCAATCAGTGTGTCCAACACTGTTTCCAGTGTCGTCACAACTGCTTCGATGGAAGGCGTAGTTACTTTCTCTGGTGGAGCTGTTGCTTTCCCAGCCCGACCTACGGAGAACACGGCACGCAGTTCCAGCTTAGCAGAAAGTCATGTTACCATTACGCCGGTTCTTGCCTCATCTATCGTCAGTTCTGTTACTTCGGCCACGACAGTGACCACATCACCTGCAGCGTCGCCGGCGACTATTGCACATGCCAACGTTACCACAACTCCCGGAATAAAAAAAAGAAATAACAGCATTGAAGCGACAAAACCTCGTGGTAGACCCATGAAAAGCAAGTCAACCGATTGCCAACCCGTTTCATCTCCCAGTCCTCAGCCTGTTGATTCATCCTTACAATACCTTTGCGAGTGGAAAGATTGCATGAGGTGAGTATAAAATCATGGCGTTTCAAATTTTGCGTTCTCCGACTTATAGTCGTTATGTTTCAAGGTCTTTCAAAACTCCGCACGAAGTTTATGTTCACGCTTGTCAAGTTCATTGCCCGGTTCAAGTAGAGGAGTTGGGATGCCTGTGGGAACGTTGCGACGGCCTCAAAAGGCGAAGATTCTCAATGATGACGCATCTCATGGATCGCCATTGCAACGAAGAGGTAATTGTAGCGACCTAACTTCTACTTTTTACGATTGCAAGACAAAACTAACGATTGTGTTCATGTGTTATTCTTTATAGATGCAGAGACTGTTAGCTGCAAGGAGACACCAAATGAACACCCAAGGGAAGACGGACATTCCCGCGCCACAAGCTCCAACTCCTCATCCTGGATACGCACCTCATGCAGCACTGCACGCAATTAAACGGCACGCAGTTGAACTAATGAATCAGAAAGAACAGGTAAATACTATCTAAGTCTTTGAGTTGAAAAGGAAAGGAAACTTACACTTATGTATGTTTCAATATTTCAGGAGGAAAAAGAAGGCCCGGTTACCAAAAGTATTCGATTAACTTCAGCCCTAATTCTCCGTAATATCGCCACCCACTCCGCAATAGGAAGAAGGTATTTCATATTGCATAAACTTGATTCTAATTGTTTTTCTAATACGTTGTCCGTTTCTTTCGACAGGAGTCTTCAACGTTACGAGAATCATTTAGCTAGCGTCGCCTTGAGCAACGTGGAGTCATCCCGAACTGTAGCGCAAATCCTGTATGAACTAACCCACCAATGCAGCTAGGGGATTTCCAGCTTGAAACTCGTATCTCGTTGTCTTAAATCAATGCGATTTTACAAATTTTTTTAAAAATTTATTTTTGGATTGAACAATGAAAAAAAAATTACTGATACAAGGGTCTGACATATCATTCCCAGCTGACGTCACCGACAGTCTAATCTCGTCTTCTTTTTCTTTTTTTTTTATTTGCTCTTGTCTTCGTTGTGTTAGCTTTAAAGTGGTTTGCACTTATCTTTTCCCCTTCAGCGCGGAATTTTCTTTTATGTCTTGTGAATGAGTGGTCTGAGAATCGAGTTGATGAATTTTCCGTATTTCGTGTAATCGCTCTTCGTTCGAGTCACGTGTGCGACAGAAGTTGATCCCAGAGTTTACACAAAAATCGATTGCGCTGCCTTTTTGTTCTCTATTTTAAACCTGAAAAAAGAAGAACAAGTGTCTTTTCTATTAAAAAACAAGTTACGGACGATGATATGATAAAAGTCGTTATTTTTTCAATCAAATTTAGGAGTAGCGACAGTAAAGTTAGTCTTATCAGGTATTCAAAATAAATTTTTCCTTCTTTACGTATAATTAACACTTAAATGATTGTAAGTTTAACATTAACAAGGTTTCGAAGTGTATTTGGTAGCAGTTTTTTGAAGCCGCAATATCGTTTTTGCATCTTAAAATAAGCATGACTTTCACATTCTTTAAGACAACACAAAAAAAGGTTGAGAAACTATTTGGTCTATATATCTTGAATATTGGTTTTGTTAGCGCGAAATGGAAATGAGGAACGATATCGAATAGCAGAGAGATAGCATATGCGTGTAATTGATTTATTTATGTAGTTGGTCTCAAACGGAAATTCAAATAGCAAAGAAAACAAAAATTGCGTTAGACGCCATCTGTTGAAAAACGTGGAAAAAGCCGAAGGCAATTGCCTACTTCCTACCGTACATTTATAATAATATGCCAGGAACCTAACAAATAATTATGCCAGTTCTAACTGAAAAGTTAAAAAAAAAGATAAGGTAAAAAGTTAATAAAAAAAACTATTTGGATTTGAATGTGATGAACCAGTTCCTACATACGTGGCTTGCGTTGCGTTTTCTTCTGCGACAACAGACGAAGCAAAAAACGTACTTTAAGGGGGGACGGGCGTAAGGGTTTGGGGGGAAGGGAACCTGCCGTTCCATTCGCTCTGGCTTCGGTCGACCAATAGTACTACTAGTCTCTCAGTTGAGCAGAGCCAACCGAAGCACCGATCATTGTAAGCGTGGACAGTTTAATTTCTGTTTGTTTTTTTCCCCGTTTTGTTTCGATTTTTTCCAGTCCATGCCGTCTGATTTTCTTTTGTGGATTAGTCTGCATTTTAGTTGTTTCTTGAAACATGTTCGCTTTCATGTTTCTGTACCGAAATCTAGAGAAAAAAATGGCGTTGGTTGCTTAAACAAAGAGATCGGTTCTCCCATTATTATATTACAACTCCATACTTTTATGTATTTTGGTCTGACATGGGTATGGTGATATTCGATATTGTATCACTTTTAAAATATTCTTTCTTTCTTTTTTCCAGATTCCACATAAAAAATATATTTAAGCTATCCCGGTCATAAGCAGTAACAAAATGCAAGCAGTCCAAGCTGGCCAGGCACAGGTACAAATCAAATGTTGCCCTAGTGACATAGCAAGTACTATAAGGAAATATTGTACTCAATACTTGTTTTAGGTGATGACTGTGTCTCAAGCACAGCAGTTACTGACAGCAGGAGGCCAACAAATCATGGTACCATTCCATTTCCGATAATCTCACTATAACTTTGGTTGAAAAGCTTTTGTGAATTACTTGAATTGGATGAATATTTAGGTTCAGATGCCTGGAGGGGCACAAACAATTCAGTTGTCAGGACAAAATATACAAAACCTTCAGGGATTACAAGTCTTACCACTGTCAGCCCTTCAGGTAGGTCTGTCTTTGATTGTTATGGGCCATAGCTAATGTTAGCATTGATTGCAGAGTGCAGGAGGACAGCAAATTGTTATACAGCAACCTCAACAAGCTCAAATACTGCAAACAAGTGATGGCCAAACTCTAATTTACCAACCAGTGCAGTTAGAACAGCAGGGTAATTTGAATCAGCAGACTCAACCTACATGTAAGTTGTTTTTGTCATCATTGATCGAGTGAATTACTTATGTCTCCTTTTCCCATTCCTCACCATGAAACCAAAAGTTTTCAATATAGGAGGTAACCTTGTCCAGTTTAGCGGAGCAACCACACTATCGTCTAACTCCGCAGCAGCCGTAACTCAGGCTAATTCAGCTGTCAACACTGCAGTTACATCAGCTGCAGCAGCTTCAGGCTCAGGGAACTCAGCTCAAATCCAACCAATAAATGTTCCACAAACGGTTGGAGTTAGTGGTTCCAATATTGTCATGGTAAAGCATATTTATATAGATATATGAGCAAACATTATTTAAGTAGATGAATCTCTATACATACATGATGATGAAACTAATTTTGTTGTGTACTAAGCTGCATCATGTAACAATTTGTTTAATATCAAGATGGTACCTGGGGCTGGTGGAATACCTCAAATTCAACGGATTCCTTTACCAAATGCAGAACTCTTGGAAGAGGAACCTTTGTATGTGAACGCCAAGCAATATCATCGCATATTGAAGAGGCGACAGGCACGAGCAAAGCTGGAAGCCGAAGGAAGAATTCCTAAAGAACGCCGAGTAACTACTATTAATATCCATATATTACTTTCAAGGAAAATATTATAATCGTTTATTATGACCATAGAAATATCTGCACGAGTCACGGCACCGTCATGCAATGAACCGTGTTCGTGGCGAAGGCGGTAGGTTCAATGCAGGATCTGTTCGTAATCGTTCAAGGTGAGCGGACGGTATTTCTTTATTTCTTTATTTATTATTCATACATCAATTTCTCATTTTGCAGACGAGCAAAAGCAATCGACACTTCCAGCCAAAATCATTCGACAGTGATGAATCCATCTATGGAAACCGTTTCTATAGAGGCACTTACAGCCAGTTACTATAAAAAGGTATTGTGAATCTTTAAACAAATTGTGCTATTTGCTAATACGTTGCTTTGGGTTTGCATAGGACAGCGGACCGTTATCCGAGATGATGACGTCTGATCCGTTAGCCTAAAGTGGAGAACGTGTTCTCAAAAATAAAAATACTGACTTACTGTTTTTTCTGTTCTTTATTTTTTCCTTATTAGCATTGGCCAGGTGTCAATTCGTACACCAAGCAAGTACACGGAAATATTTTGTAACTTTTTATTTTATTACTCCACTCGCTCTTCTAACAGCCTTCTCAGAGTTTGCGTTGCTTCCCCCATATCATACTTGTCGTTACACTTTTTTTTTAGCTGCGCGCTTAAGCTCTTGAAAACTTTCGTTTTCCCTTCCCGAAAGGAGACTACCTATTTAAAAAAGAAAAAAGATAGTGAATTACAACTACGGTTACTAAATTTAATTATTGAATTCTGAAACTTTACAGCCTTCGGGTTTACGGCCAATATTTGTTGACAGATAGCTTCGAGTTTTTTGGAGTCATTAATCATTGCCCATCCTTCTTCCTCTACCACCTTCGTACAAAGAAAAGAAAGAATTAGGATGGCTTTAAATGTCAACACCAATGGGAAATGAAAACCAACCTGCTTCGGCTTACGCTTATCACCACGATAGAGAATAGAAAGTAAATTTTGACTAGTCGCATGGGTTATAGTTTTGTTTTTCACAAGCTCAACAACCTCGGCAAATTGTTGAGGGTGAACAGGGCTAAAATTAAAAATAGATACATGTACGTAAAGTAAATACATCTTTTGGCGTTCGTCACCATTGATGTATCGTTTTCTCATCTTTGTGCAGAAGACCAAGCATGTCCGTGAGTAGTAAACTGCATACTTTTTTAACTGGGAGATTTGGCAGAGCTCTCATAACATCTTCAAAATATCCGATGTTACCGCCATTCTGAAAAGAAAAAAAAAAAACAAAAATAAAGATTATTTGCAACGCCTCTCTCCTTCTCTGTGATAGTAGGGCTCATTATTAGAAAACGTTAGCGGTAAATAAAACAAGTTACCACAAGTTGTATTGTTGTTTCCAAGGATAATTGGTACTTGTTCATCAGCACTGTACGTTGTTGCTCTGGCAAAACTGGAATACGTGCTCTGAAATCTGATGGATGCAACTTCAGTTCTAGCAGATTTAAGGGCAGAAGGTTAGGTTCAGGCATGTAGCGATAGTCTTGTTTTTCTTCTTTATCCCTACAGATCGGCATTCAATAAAATGGAAATGACTGATTTGCGATACTAAAACCTCATTGATAACGTGGTTCTAAGCTGAGGATCGTATCCGCGAGTCTCATTTGTAATTTTGCCTCCATTCTCCAGCACGCCAATTTGGCGCGAAATCTCGTAATCAATTGAGCGGCTCAGTGCTCGTAAACTGTTTAAGTTTTTAATTTCTGTTCTGGTTCCAAAATTATCACTGACTTTATGTACGGAAACATTTGCATCAACCCGTAGGGAACCCTCTAAAAATGTCAGATATTATCATACACCCAGCAGATACAAGAGAGGGTTTAAAATTTTCTCTTTACCTTCCATTTTGCAGTCGCAGGTTCCTAAAATTTGTAAAATTCTAACAAGTTCTGAAATGCATGCGACAGCTTCCTCGCCATCCTTGAGATCAGGTTCAAACACAAGCTCCATCAAACCAACGCCTGCGCGGTTCAGATCAATAAGGCTCCTGTAAAACAAAAAAATCCATTAAGTACAGCAAATTTATGTCTTGCTTTAAATTTGCAGCGTTTGGACCGATTTTCCTGCATTATGCTGTGCAATTTAAAATTATGATTTGCAACGTGTTCCTATAGAAGAAATCTTTACATTTCTAACAATTTGTATATATCTGAAATCCTCAAACATGAAATATGCAGCCAAATACCAACCAAATCTGTAGTAATAATTAATCATTAAGAATTGTTTATATATACCTATTTTTCGAACTTACCCAAAGCTGGATTCTTCATGCAGACTTTTGCCACTGTCTTGTTCTAATTGCAACTGTTTAATTTTTGATTGCTTTTTGTAAGGTGCTTTATGAACTGCTGGACTGAATACAGCAAAGTCAAGGTGCCCATCAACAGCAAGTGGTATTCTTTGTTGTGTGATTTGGTATCCAGCCTGCAAACAATGAGAATTAAAGAAATATCCTTAAGAGTACTGAGCTTGAAATTCATACTGGCATATCTGCATAGAAATAATGTTTTCTGTCAAACTCTGATACTAAGTTAATGTTACAATTGAGAGCTAATGCAGTTATTATAGCTGCTTCAACAGATTTTTTATTTAGAACTGGGAGTGTTCCTGGAATAGCACAATCAAACAAAGAAACAAGGGTATTGGCAGGTGAGGCAAATTTCATTGCTGAACCAGAGAAGAGCTTGGAACTAGTATTTATTTGAGCATGAACTTCCAATCCAACAACACTGATCCAATCCTTCCTAGTACATGAAAAACAAAATATAAAGGATGGTAAAGGAATGTTATCTGAAAACTACACCATTTGGTTACTAAAATAATGATTACCATTACCATTTTTCGTGAGGTTTCCCCAGGGTAAAATTAACTGTAAAAATTTCTCTTAAACCACAGGTTGATGGCCAAAAAGAAAGTTTTCCTTTTGGTTTCCAGAAGAGCAGGGTTTGCATTTGAAAAGTTCTCACATTGAAAATCATGATTCGAGAGGGGTCAGTGTAAAATGCGGACGCGGACCGCGGACTGCGGATAGTATAAACTGCGGACTTTTACCTGCGGACTGTCAAAAAAATTTTGAAAAAATATTCGCGGACCTCGGGGTAAAATGCGGACCATATCGTACGTGTGCCGTCTGAAATTGCGGAACAAGTAGGATAAACAGCGGACTGATATTTTGCGGACCTACAATACCCATTGCCTACCCGGACCCCATTACAAATTTACAATACCCTTGATATCGGTATTTAAATTATCCAGAGCTGCCGTAATCGCGATTGAAAATTAATCGCGATTGCGATTTCGATTAAAATTTTAATCGGCGATCAAATTATTTTAAAATAATCGCAATCGGTGATTAAAGTGGAAAAAAATTAATTTTTAATCGCGATTATTTTTCGATTATTTAGCGACATCTATGAACGGTAGATGAGACTATATGAAAGTCTACTCATAGCTTTGTCATTTTTGTAGCAGACGCTTTTTTTAAAATTTTCACTTGTTTCAATTTTTTCAATTTAAACAATGGCAAGTTATTTTGTTACTGCTAGATGGCGGTCAAAAATAATCGGAAAAACAATCGCTAAGAAATTTAATCGCCGATCAGTTTTTTTTCAACAGACGAATGATCGCCGATCATTTTTTTTGCGATTATCGACGGCTACCGATAATCGCTCAAGAAATAATCGGACGGCAAGTCTGAAATTATCAAATACTAAAATAACAAACTTAATTATAATTAAGGCAACATACTGTTTATTGGAAATACGAAATAAAGAGCAGTTTCTATCCCAGGGTAATTTATTAACCGATAAACACATTTGACACAAATATGGTTGGTTCATCGCAAAGTAAAAATATTTTTCTTTAACATACGTCATCTTCTAATTTTAAAAATTTTTACCTCCATCTTTATATTTAAATAGTACTTCATCACTTCTTGATAATTTCACCCTAAAAACATGTTGCACAATCAAAACACGCCCATAAATGTGATGTCTTTATTGTGAAATGCAATACTTTAATAAATTTTTCATCAATTTTAATTTTGCCAGTTACCTTGATAACTAATATGATCTCTTCACAGGTCTATCTGATCTGACGTATCAAGCAGCAGAGTGCTGGTTTGTCCGCCTCAATGCTTATGTGCTATGCTGTATTCCCGTATAATACGCGGACTGCGGACCGTTGTGGTATGGATAAACTGCGGACTACTGTCAAAATTTTTTTGACAGTCCGCAGGTAAAAGTCCGCAGTTTATACTGTCCGCAGTCCGCGGTCCGCGTCTGCATTTTACACTGACCCGATTCGAGAGCAAATCACAGTTAATTATTGCCCGAAATCTAAACAAACGTAAACTTTTAAGATACAATACCCATTCCTATCCTATTTATTTTTACTAACATATACTGTGAGGTATTCAAAATCGTGGAATGTTTTTTAGTCGTTTTCTTTTTTCGGGTTTTTAGTGTTTGATTATATGAAATGCTTGTACAACTTAATGCGCAAGTTGGGCTTGGGAATTTATATTTTGATAAGTCACGACGAATTGTAGAAGTCTTTTGGGAAACTTTGGCTAGATGCACTTAAATTACATTTACAAATCCTTAACTGCATACACAGAGAACACCTTTTTTTTTTTTTGTTGTATAGGTGCTTTTTGCGGCTGGGTCGGGGTTGCCGGGTGACGCAGAAAATCTGGGCTGATGCCCAATATCACCACCAGGGTCTGCTCTTTGTTGTGTATCTCTGAAGCGTCGTTTTCTCTACGTTGTTCATTTGGGGTCCAGTTGTTCGTTAAGTGATGAGGTGGAGTTTCGATTTCGCGAGGAATGAGGCTAGGATGTCTCGAATTTGGATTTGGGTATCTTTTCCCAGTGTTGTGTTGTGCCCTAACAGCGTATTGACATCACAGGTAAGTTTGTTTTGTTTGAAGAATAGTTTAATTGGTATGTATAGGCTTGAGTAGTGCTTGCAGGCTGTGAGTACATGTGTTGTATTCGCCATATCAGGGCATCCATGCCGGCATAGTGGATGGAGGTCCATATCTATTTTGCTCATGAAGGAATTCAGTCTATTGTGTCCAGATCTGAGCCTGTGGAGTGTGGTGCTGATAGATCTGATTGGGTGATGGTGCCAATCGAGGATGCCCAGGTGATTTCTGGAGCCCAGGCAGGTTTTTCCAGATGTTTTCAGCTCGTTCAGTGTTTCAGTTGACATTTTCCTTTTATATTTTACAATTAATTCAGGTGCAGTGAGAGGGTTTTGGATGTTGCATGAAGGGGGAATGTGCTGCTGATCGTTGACCAGCTTGTCAGCCTGTTCATTACCAGAAATGCCAATGTGGCTTGGGATCCAGTTAAGGTGAGTTCGAGTACCTGCATCTTTTAGGTTTTGAATAATGCTCCATATTTCTAAGGTAACTGGGTTTTGAGGGAGTCTAGGGGTTGAATTGATTGCCAGTAAGGCCTGCTGGGAGTCAGTGAAGATATGTAGCCCTGGGGGTCCGGGCTCTGTGTGGTAGATGGCTTCTAGGGCTTTTAGAATTCCATGTAGTTCAGCCGTTTGAATGCTGGATCCGGGGGTGAGGTGCCAGGCGCCTTTGAGTCCGTTATCGGGAAATATGAACGAGCGCGAAGCGGAGACTGGTGTTACCGATCCGTCCGTGAATCCAATTAGGGAAGTCGGGGGTATTTTCCTTAGGTCGTTTGTTATCATCGCTCGGGCTTTGGATTGATTGTCTTTGGAATCCGTTTTCGACATTGAGAAGTAGGATGTCGTGTGAGGTGTAGTGGTCCAGGGTGGAGGGATTTTCCTCTGAGTGCGGTATCCGGGGCGGTCAGAAAAAAGATTGTAATCTAGAGTTTTTATCTCACCGAGCATTGAGAAGATGTTCGGGGTGCTTCTAAGGGGCCATGTTGAGGGGTTTTTGTAATGTTGTTGGCTGATTGATATGTCGAGTTATGGGGTTGGTTGCTCAGTTTGATTAAGTAGCGGGCCATGAGCCATTTAAATCTTCTTTTGATCGGTTCCAGTCCTAGCTCAGTGTAGAGGATATCTACCGGTGTGGATCTGAAAGCTCCCAGTATCATCCGTAGGATTCCTCGACAAACGATGTCGATTTTAGCTAAGTTGGTGAGGTTAGTGACACCGTAGGCTATGATGCCATAATCAATTTTGTTGCGGATTAGTGCTTTGAATAGCGTTGTGAGTGTCTGAGTATTCGGACCGAATGCTTGTTTGGTGAGCATACTGAAGAGATTTCGTTTTTTCAGGCAGCTATTCACCACAGAGTCGATGTGTGCGGACCATGATAGCTTCTGGTCAAAGATGACACCAAGGAATTTGGCCTCTTTGGTCGGTGTAATGCGGCGTCCGTGTATAAATATGAGGGGGGATTGAGGTGTTTTCCGAGCTCGTGAGAGTGTCAGCAAGGCTGATTTTTCGGCTTGGAACTCGAGGCCCCATTTGATGCCCCATCTGTACAGTTTGTCAAGGTTGGGTTGTTGTAAGTACTCTACGTCGATGGGGTTTTTTCCTTGGGCGAGCACTGCGACGTCGTCCGCGTAATGAAGGGTGTATGCGCCTAGTGGGGGCGGGGGAGGTCGCACATTACTACATTGAAGAGTAGCGGGCTTAATACCGCTCCCTGTGGTACACCTCTGTAGATAGGTCGTGTGTCTGATATGTAGCTTCCGATTTTGATACAGACGGATCTGCCGGTGAGGAATGATTTGACCCACTTAAGGGTTCGACCCCTGATTCCTAATTTTGCCAGTTTGTAGAGAATGCTGGTGTGTTGAACACGATCGAACACCTTTGCTATGTCTAAGAAGACGGCGTGTGAGGCGAGGTTTTTGCTGAAACCTTTTTTGCGTAGTTTTCTAGGGCTAGTATGTGGTCCATGGTGCTCCTCCCGGGACGGAAGCCAGCTTGGGTAGGTTGTAGCAGATGGTTCGTCTCTAGGGGCCAGTTAATTCGATTTTTGATAACACGTTCCATTACTTTCCCCAGGCAGGAAGTTAGAGAGATAGGGCGGTAGGACGTCGGGTTTTCCGGGGGTTTGTTAGGCTTTGGTATAGATATAACGGCTGCCTGCTTCCAGTCCTGTGGTGTTTCTCCGTGTTCAAGTAGAATGTTAAATAGGTGTCTCAGATGTTCACGATTGACTTTGTTAAGGTTTGCTAACATTTTCTTATGTATTAGGTCGAGTCCGGTGGCGTTGCTTTTCAGTTTTTTTAGTGCCTCGTCAATTTCTTCCGGTGTTATGGGTGAGTTGATGGGTGAGGGGTGGGATGATGACGTGGCTTTGTTAATAGTTCTTTCCAGGTGGGAGTTTGGTGCGTTACAGGGGTCGATGTTGTCAACTAAGGCATTGAGGAGGGCTGTCGCCTTTTCTTTTGGCCCGGATATATTTCCCCCTAAGCTGGACCGAAAGCCAATGGTCGTTGGCGAGTGGGAGTTATCTCTGCCAGACATTGCTTTCATGAAGGTCCAAAGCGTTTTGCTCCCTTTCTTTGCATCAAGGTTGGTGATAAAATTCTCCCATGATTTCCTTTTGGCGCTGTTAATAGTTTTCCTTTTTTTTAGCTTCGGCTCTGTGCCAGCCGATCTTCTTTGCTTCAGAGAAGGGGTCTGCTCTCCAGGATACGAGTGCTTCTCGAGCTGCTTTAACATGGGACTTACATTCGTCGTCCCACCAAGGCTTCTTAGGTTCAGGTACATACTTTTGTGGGGGTTCTGTATATTTGAAACTGGCATGGCTTGCCAGTAGAATAGCGTTCTTGAAAAGGTCGTGTGCTTGTTGGGGGGATTGGCACATGGAGAATTCGTTCATTGAGAGCGCTTTGTTGACGAGCGTGTTCCAATTTGACCATTTGTTCTCGGATAATTTCCATGCGGGCTGACCTTTGATTGGCTTTATGGGAGAGATTTTTGTAAGGATGTTTACTGGAAAGTGACCACTGCCCAGGTACGGGCCTAAGGTGACTATAGAATCGCTTGCTATAGGGGCTGATGCGAAAGTTAGGTCAAGTGTAGATGTTCGTCCGGTGGAGGGGTTGATGTAGGTTCCCAGTTAGGGTGGAGTGATGAGGGCGATGCTTGGGATTTCTAGGAGCGCACTGTAGATCGACTTTCCACATTTGTTAGACCTTTGGTTGGAGCCCCATAGCATATGGTGGCCGTTGAGGTCTCCGCCGATAAGTGTATTATTATTATTGGTCAGCAGGTGGGCGATTTCTTCTTTTGAGCAGTCTCCTTTGGGGCAATATAGGGATATTACGTCGACCTTTTTGTACTCCTTGGCGGTGATTGAAATGCCTACAGCTTCGATCTTGGGGGTATTAATTAAGGTGAGCTGGGTGAAAAGAATAGATTGGTGGACTAGGATGGCTACTCCGCCACCTAGTCTGTCGGGGCGATTTTTTTTAATAACGTTGTATGATCTGAACTTAACATTGAAATTATCGTTCCAAAAAGTTTTACATAGGAGCACAATGGAGGGTCTCGGTAAGTGATTGTGGAATTCTTCTAGGCGGGCTTTCGTGAGGCCGCGCGGTTCCATTGGAAAATTCTGAGTTCGGTCATTTTAGTTTATTTTTGTGCTTACGATCCTTCTTTGATATTGCTTCTGTGTGCATTGGATGTGTGGTGTAACCCATCCTTGCATAGATTTGTGAGCTCGGGTTTTTGTGGCAGGGTTCAGAGTCGCTACAGTCGGACTCGGAGTTGGAGGAGTTATGGGCGGCTTTTTTTGGGGTGGGAGTCGGTTGAGAAGGAGCGCCTCCAGTTTGTCGAATCTTCCGGCAAATTTTTCTTCAAATGGGTCTATTCTTTTATTGGCTCTAGCGGCATCCGTGGCGGCGTGATCAACTTTAACCTGTAAATCGCGGGTTGTAGTGCTTTGCAGGGATTGGATTTCTTCTTTTAATAGTCTTATATCTTCCTTGAGGGTCTCGACTTCAGAAGGATCGTTTCGTTGGGTGGGAAGCGACGTAGGTCTTCTTACGGCTGCGCTGTAGTTCGTTAGCCTTTTGGTTCGCGCTTCAGAGATAGTTACGTTGTTATCCGTGGCGTATTTAATCAGCGACAGTATTTCGGTGTAGGCGGGGCATTCCTTTGAGTCGGATGGGTGGCTGAGGCTGTTGCAGTTGATGCATTTTTGTGGACAGAAGGAGGTGGGAGGATGGCTTTCTCCGCAGTTTTTGCATTTTTCATCCTTGCTTGAGCAGTGGTTCCTGGTGTGTCCAAGCCTCCAGCATTTGTTGCATTTGAAAGGGCTGGGGTAGTATGTATGTACCTGGAAGCTTAAAGCTATCAGGGTTACCCTGAGAGGAAGGGCCCTTTCGAATGTTAGGGCGACGGTACCTGATGGTTCTTTATTCCGGCTACCGTTCTTGTGAAGCGTTCAACTCTGGTGACCCCTTGGGGGCTGAGGAGTTCGAGTAAGCCTGCTTCTGTTTCCGATGTCGGGACGCTGTGAATTATGCCTTTACGCCCGCTTATAGAGTTGGGTAGGGAAGCGCTTATAGGCCGGTTGGCCGCCTGAGACAGATCTAATAGGGCCTCTTGCTGAGCGGCATCAATGGGATACACGAATAGATCGCCTCCTCTTGGACAGTCAGAGCGTTTTGGTTGGCCTACTTGTGCGGCGATGTCTTGGGTGATGGCTTTCAGTTCGGCCATGTCCATCTGTCTGAAGTTTGCTTTTCCGTCCGTGAGTTTCAGTATTACGGGGGGAAGAGTTGTCGCTGGACGATTGCCATTTAGGTTTTTGCTTGGAGGCCATTGTTTGGTTGATTTTTTTCTCCGATCTTCACGAATATACATCTCATTCTACGAGCATTTCTGGGTGATTGAAGGTGGTAATAAAACCAGGAAAATCAAATACAATAATTTGTTAGGTTATTTTCCGTTACGATTGTGCAAAACTTTAGCCATGTGACACCTTCAATTTCTCTCTGTTGCAGATACACGTACCAAACTTACTGGTAACACCTTTGCTGTTTACTAATATTTGTTGAATTTTTAAAAATTGTTGGAAAATGTTCCTCCTGACACAAATATTGACTTTGACTCTGACACATCTATTAAACCTTTAACCCTATGTACAGTACCCTCCCTTAGTGTATGAACACTAAGGGTTTTGGGGGCTATTTCACATGACGTGTTTTGGTGATAGGTGTCAAACGCAAATGGAAAAAAGGGACAGTAAAAATGGTGACAAGAAAATAAATTTTTTTTTCTTGGTGTTCATTAAATAATTTGCTATCGAGCAAAATTTTAAAACATTTTCTATCTATAAGATTTATTGACTAGCATGCTAGTAACCAATTATTTGAATACCGCGTTTAGCTTATGGGATGCCTAATGACACTACCCAAACTTGCCGCACCGATTAATGTTTTGATTGAGATCAGCGATCCGATCAAACTGCAGATGATCAAATCGCCGATCGAATTTTGCCGATCTTTTTTCCCGATCATTCTTAGACGACATTTGAAGTACAAAATTCCAATTCAAAAATCTGTTTAATATATTACAAATAAGAGTGAGTACTAAACAGTATCTTTCAATTCTCGTTTGATAGCAAAAGTAGTGAAATACTTACATGCAACAACCAAATCGTCCACTAGTACTAAAAAAAGTCCTGACGAGTTCGATTCTCAGGCTGGGCTCCTATGGTGCCTAAGGCTGAGGGGAAGAGTATTCTGGTGCGACCGTGGTAACACGATTGGGCGACCGCTGGAGTGCTCCTACCTGAAAACCGATACGGATAATATTGATAATTACCGCTACGCCCAGTCGCCAGGGGGGTAGAGGAGAGATGTCCATCGGAAGTTGAGTGTCTGAAATAACACTGGGGCAACCCCCTAGTGGGAAAAGTGAAATGCTAAGGAGAATTCTAATCAGCGAGGTGTCGCTGGTGGAGCCAGGACTTCGAAAACCCGTACAGTGAGCCTTCCTAGGCCCTGCTTTTAGCAAAAATGCGCAGTACTATTTTTTCAGAGGTCTTTTTTGAATCTGGGTCCTAAATCTGCTCCTAGATGTCGCGATATCTTGTAGGTGATCCTCGTTCTGGTGCTCGGAAGTGGGTTGTCTGATCCAGGTGTTTCTACCTCCTCCCTAATGGCGTCGTAATGGTTTCAAACTGGTTTGTGGATTTTGTTGGACCAGTTTGAATGGAATTCTGTAATCAAGTTGATTTTGGTTTCTGGTACTGTCTTCCTTGTGTTTCGTCCGTGTATAAGGAGGTTTCTGTCCTGCGCTCGTGTTCCATCCAGGGCTTTTTGTAGAATCTTGTTTCGATATCCTCTTTTTCGGAATCTGTCCAGTAGTAGTGCCACTTCCCGTTCAAAGTCTTCGGAGAAGCTACAGTTGCGTTTAATCCCAACCAGCTGCGAATAGGGCAGGCTACGCTTGAGGTGAGCGGCTGATTAGAGGTCCAATGTAGGTATTGGTGGCCGTCAGTGGGCTTTCTGTATAAATTTGTAGTTATCCGGCCTTCCTCGTCGAGGTTTATTTGCAGGTCTAGCGCTTATAGGGATGCTCCGCCTATCACAAAGGTAAGTTTAATCGCGGCATCCACTGTATTTTCAAAGATACCCTCGATTTCTTCTTTCGGACCCGTCCAAATGCCAATGATTTCATCAATATATCGCATGAAGGCGGTCAGGTGTGTCGGTGGAAGGTGTATCAAGGATGCTGTTCGTTGATACATGAAAGTGTTCGCGAAGTAAACAGAGATTGATGTACCCATGGCGGTCCCTTTGAGCTGTTTGTACCATCTATGTTGCTGGAAGTGGAAGTAATTGTTGGTTAGGATCAACCGTAATATTTTCAGGAATAGTTCTGGAGGTGGGGCGCTAGTAACTCTTTCTCCTCCGCCACTCTTCTCAAGGTGTCGAAATTGTTCCGGTAAAACGTCACCGCTGCTCCAATACCCTCCTCCCAGGGTATGCTAGGATATAGGGATTTCACGTCTCCGGAGAACAAGATGGCGCCTGGGTGTGCTTGTTGTCGAGGCAACTCTCTTAGCAAGTCCCTGGTATCCACCAGTGACCCCGGGACCTCTCTCAGCAGTGGCTCGATTAACATGGCTATCCATGTGTCCAGACTTTTTAGTTCGCCTTTAATGCTGCCATTATCGGCCTCCCTGGGAAGGTGTTGGTGTCTGGCCTCTTGGATTTGTGGATCTTCGGCAGGAAATATATAGATGGGATCTCTGTTTTCTCCATTCGTAGTCGGCCTTCTTCTGCTCTCGTGATCCAGCCTCCATTCTGTAGTTCGTGAAGTATTTGATATTTCTTAAGGCGGAGGTTCGTGTATTCTCTCATTGCTTGGTCACGTGTGAGTTCTTGGTAATTAGAGGTGTTCCAACTGTCGAATGGCCTCCTTCCGGTAGTCCGTTTTTGTCTATAGTACCGTTCTGCCCACTTTGTTCGCTTGAATTAGATAGAAGCTTGGGTTGGTGACTAGGTCTCGCCAGACGAAGCGTAGTCTAGGTTCGAGGTTCGTTGGGTCCGGCGTTGTGGGTGATTCTATCGTCTTGCAGAACGCGTCCCAGCTAGGTGTGTTCCTGTTAATCCTCGCTGGTGGTTGCCAGTTGGATTTAACTATGCGTGAGATAAGGCTGTTTTGCTGCCCCTTCGCTTTCCTGTGCAAAAAGCAGTTCAGGTTGACGGTTCTCTTGAAGCGGGCGATGCCGGTTGACTGGTATCTCTTCGTGGAATTCGTGGGGATAAAGCTTATTCCTTTTGCTAATACATCTAGATGGGCTGGACATAGTGTAATGTTTGTATCGTTCGGGATTGTTTCTTCAATGTGATGATCTGTTATTCATTGTCGGGAGGAGTTTCTTAAGTGTCGTCTTCGTTTAGTTTTATTGTTTCTTTCTTTTCTCAGTTTTTTTGGACGTCCTGTTGGTCCCTGTCGCGAATTGCTATGGCCTTCGTTCAGGGAAGGGCTCCTATCCTGGTAATGTGAGTCGTCCTCGAATCTAACTCCGTATCGTTGTCCCGATCTAGCTCGGCCCCTTGGGCTTCGTGTTCTTGATTGCCGTCCCCTGTTGTTGTTATGGTGTTGTTCATCATGTTGTTTGGGTCTAGGTTGTTGGCGCCTGTGCTGTTGAGTTCCGGGTGTCTTGTACTGGTTGATGTCATCTTTCTAGGTTCTGGGCCAGGCACCACTAGTTTCTGGTTTGTTCCAGGTGTTGGCGGAATGAAGAATTGTATGGGGGTTTCCCGTTTGCCTTTCGAGATGTATGGTCTTATATTCCGGGTCATGAAGCGTCTAAGTTCCTGCGCGGCTACTAGTTCCTCTGCGATGAGCTGGGTCTCGATGTTCATTTCTTCCATTTTAAGGTTCAAGGCATGTAGTTCTCGTATCTGGGCTGTGGTTAGTTCTTCACTACATTTAACCGAGCATTCAAGTATGTGTTTGTTCATTTGGTCGGCCAACTCGTGGATGAGAAGTCTCGGTGAGGGGGATTGAAACGATCTCTCCGTTATCATGACTGGCGGGCGGCCGTCGCTCTGTTCCAATACGTTGCGGAAGCTTGCGTGTTGAAAATTGTCCATCTCGGCTTGTAGTTTGCCATTTTTGCTTGCTTTGCCAACCGTAGCCAGTGTCCGCAGCATATCAATGTAGACTCTCGGTGGTGGTTCGGTAGGTGGTGCAGCTATGTCCATGTTTTTTATGGTTTCATCCATTTCTAAACCTCTGATTTTCTTACGTGCGTTTCTTCTTGTCTCCACCAGCAGGTCCTGTAGAGCACCTCTTGTGTATGCTCGAATCTCCCTTGGCATGTTAGTTCTGGCGGCGGATTCCCTGGGGACGTTGTGTGTTGTTTTGGGGATGGCTCCACTCGCCCGGCTTGTTTTTGGCTGGTTCCCTCTAGAGAGGGGAACATACTTCTCATTAACTTTATTATTTTATCTCGTTAAATGCAGAGTTGTCGGGGGAACCCTGTTGTTAAAGTGCTGCAGGGTGGATCCAGGGACGCCATCTTGTCAGCTTTAACTAGAGTGTAGCTGTAATTGGTGCACCGGCTAGTTGTTGTTATTTGGAAGCTCGCAGCGTTTCTAGTGTTGAGGTAATTCGTGAGGTCTGGTTGGCTTTTGATTTCTGTGAAGAAGAACTTGTTGTTGGATTCGTGTACTGTAATCCCTGGTTGGTAAGTGTCGTTATCTATTGTTTGGTATAGGAAAGATAGTTTAGAGTTCCTCTTGCTCGTGAGAACTGCTCTCAGTCTGATGCCTAGGTTCCTTCTAGTGGCAAATGCTACTAGTGCAGACCAGCTTGGCATTATCCTTCCAATTGGATAAAGATTCCCGCTTTTTGGTTGTTTTATCTTGTTGTTTTTTTCGTGTGTTCAGTCAGTGTCCCTCGTCTTCCAAGCTCCTCTCCTAGGGGTGGCATCAACCAAGCAGGCTAGTTTATCAGGGCTTTTCAGCGAAGGCCAGGCCACTCAGCGAAGAAATAGAAAAGGAAGAAATAGAAAAGTCAATATATGTTTCCTTCTGCAGAAGACAAGGGCCCTCACGCATCCACTGGGAAACCTCTGTTTCGGTTCGGTTGCAAATGAGGCTTCATCTCGTTGCTTTCAGGCAGTTTCATGCCCCCAAGTGTCATTCCTTGGCGGCCGTACCATGATGGAGGGCTGGGAGATGATCAGTTTAGACCGTCTGATGAATGTAGGTGCAAGTTTAGGGGTTGGTTGTACGTCGAAAGGTCCCTACGGAGGTGGCATTGCTCCCGAGGTTTGCCCATTTCTCGGTAAAGACATCGATCCTTGCCGTATCTGTCCTGATAAAGGCGCCTCGTATGCTTGCCGGGCTTGCTCCATCCCATTTCCATCATTTCTGTTACGGTTTAGAAAAGCATACGTATTCTGACAGGTCTGTCCAGTTTGAGATTCCAAGTCCCGAAGGAATTTGGGACCACCCTCGTTGCCGGTCCATTTTTTAGCGATTAAACGGGACTGTTCAACACGGGTCTTGATGGATGCCCGTTCAGCCTCTTTTTGAGGTTACTCTCGAGCCTGGAGATTATCGACTTTATTTCCCTCGCTTCGATTAACATTTGGGGCATTATAGACAATCTGTTAAGCGTGACCAATGTCCGTTCTAGCACTTACGCACGGAGGTGGCGTTGCTGCTCATTCGTTTCTTACCGAGTGATTGGACCCCATTTTCGTTGACAACTTGGCCTGTTCAGCCTGCCTCTTTTCCTCTTGGCCTTGGCATAGTTTCAATGCATGGTTCATAACAATAAATTGGTTTAAAAATTGCTGGTTGTTTTCCTCCAACTTCATGATATGTTGCCGTAAAAATTGCTGGCAATGGCAACCGAGGCCTATCGGGCTGGATTCGGTCGGGACAACTGAAATCTACAGGTTCTCCCATCATCAAAAACGCGATCCACGAAGCAAATTGGGTAAAGAAGGGTTGGGCGTGGTTCATCAGCGAACATTTTTTTCCAATATTCGGCAAGTTCGCCCACTAAACCAGCAGTAAAGATTTGCCTTGTAAGATTGTGATGACATCGCTTCAACTGGTTGGGAACGATGTCGCCATTTACGCCGACTTTACGGACGTAGTCTAGCAAGCCCGAAATACTGCACTGCTGCTCTCAGGGACATGCGCTTCCCCATCACCTCCCCAACGGTAAATTGCAGTGTTTCCTCCGACGGACGTGGCTGCGAGCTTTTCCTTACATAGTTGCGAATCATTTTGGAAAAAAATAGGCAAGGAGTAAGACAATCAGTAAGCTCAAATGGTTAAACTACCTTTTAGTAGAGTGCACAATCAGTGCGAGTTGTGAAATCAGAATGAGAACAGCAACCCATATTTCTTCTTTCATATCCTACATGCGGATGTAACAATGGATAAATTTGACATTTTATTGGACTCAAGGGTATCTTGTCAAGTTTATTTACTAAACAAGCATCTAACAAGCCGCCAGTTAGCATGTCCGGTATCACCCCCTTTTTGTTGTCCGATGTAACCCCCAAGAGCCGGGTTGCGATAAAACAAAGACTGTTATCGATTCCCCATGGTGGGAACGTAACAGAGAGAGAATGTGTATGGGATGATGAAAAGCAAGGGAAAATGAGAAAGATGAATGTGATTGGGAATGACGACACTGTATTCTTAGGTTGTTCTAGGTGACAAAAATCGGGGCAGGAGCAATTTACTTGATGAAAACGGGATAACTGTCTGGGTCAAAACATAAAAAACCAACTCTTTTGCCAGACAAAATTAAATGGACGACTTAGTCTGGGTAAACTTAAAACGAGACTGATTTTCAACCCCCCAAAAGGCAAACAAAGAAAACCACAAATTAAATCACACTAAATGTGTAGGCCCGTGTCCCCTATAGCCCTGCCCGCGAGGGCAGCAGGTAGGTGACAGCGGGACCCTACGCGACAACAGGTGTACTTACAAACAAAGAAACAAATACTTCTCCGCGATGCAATTTAAAAGAATAAAGATAATTTCCGTTTACGTGGGCGAACATGAATTAGTGGTTGGCGAGAATCTCCTTATAAGCCTTCTTTGTGCCACAAAGGATCTGGTGGTGGTCACGGGAGTGTTGGCCGCCTTTTCTCGATCCCTGCGTAGGAGAGACCCGATGTTCCCACTCATCAGGGTCTCTCGCTCGGTCTTGAAGTGTACGTGCACGTTTACGAGGTCTTGCTGCATCTTCTCATATTCCTTGTCGAGACGGAGGATCGCACGTTGGTACATGTAGACTTTGTCGATGGCTTCCTTTTTGCTCGCAAAATGTCTTCGATCGTTTACTTGAGGTTGGCAGGAAATTCCACTTCACGCTCCCGACTCACTTTTAACTTTTCTTTCACAGAGGCTCCGGATGGAGGCGGATATTCAGCCATTGCACTCACGTTGGACGTAGGGTTAACGGGGAGACGTGTACACTAAACGAAGTTAGGTCAACTGAACGTCGTCTGCTAGCAGGGTAGGCTAAACGGTTTCCAATTATTGTGTTACTAAACAGCAAGTGACCTGACTTTGCCCTTTGCCCTATATTTGAACTTGAATATAGGTGGCGTTGAGCTTAGTGAATCCTCCACCAGGGTTTGAGTTTCAATATTCTACGTCACTCACAGCTACAATTTGGGTTTTGCGATTTGAGCTTTTGATTGTAGCTCAATTACAAGATGTATTTACATTTTTACAATACCAAATTTAAACGTTTAAGCTATTGGAGATTCCGTTTTCTCGTCCTTTGCATAAACTTCTTGATCTTTTGCCGTAACCATAATACATAGTTTAGTCACAAGACGAATGCATGGTCTTGGATAGTTACTGAGCTTCACTTTCACTACTGAACGACATTGTCAGTAGGGCTGGGAATAACTTCAAGCACTTTGCCCAACGGCCACTGCCCACGCAAGGTATTTGGTTCAATTACAAGAATCAAATCTCCCACGGTGACGTTTGGTCTACTTTCTTGCCATTTTCTTCTTTCTGTTAAGTGGGGAACGTATTCACGTAGCCATCTATTCCAGAAATGTTGGAGAATGGCTTTGCTTTGCAGAAACTGCTTGTTAGAGACGATCATATCTCCCACTTCAGCCAGCTGGAGGGGCAAGTACGGCCGAGCTCCACCGTATAGGAAGTGATTGGGCGTTAAAGGATCCGGATCCTCTGGAGCCATGCTTAGGTGCGTTAACGGCCGGGCATTTAACAGAGCTGCCACTTCAACAAGAACGGTTCGTAACACCTGGTCCGTGACTAGGCAATTACCTATGCTGGTAAGCGGGACTGTACGATCCTTTCCCAAACACCACCGAAGTGGGGTCCATGGGGTGGAGAAAAGTGCCACTCTATTTGTTGACAAGCCATTACCGTCTGAAGTTCTTCGTGATTAATGACAAGTTCTTCTAGGACTTGTCGAAGCTCCTGCTCGGCAGCAACAAAGTTTGTTCCGTTGTCACTGTAAACAACCTTCGGCTTTCCGCGCAAGCTGACAAAACGAGAAAAACAGAGTAGGAACTCCTCCATACTGAGCCCGTTGGCTATTTCCAGGTGAACTGCTCGTGTCTTCAAGCATGTGAATAGGCTAACCCAACGTTTTTCATGTAGTCTTCCTCTTCCACCAATTCGGACAGTTACAGGTCCAAAGTAATCGATTCCGGTGTATGTGCGGGTAGATGAGAGGTTAAACGTGTTGGAGTTTCACCAAACAAAAACAATTGACAAATAGATGGCGTACATTAACACTCCTATGTTAGAGTTACACTTCTACCAGAATCATGTTAGAGGGAGCTATCTGTCACTATGGTGTCAGGCTTCCCTTTTTGATATATTGCTCTCTCTGTTCTGTCGTCTGCTGAAATAAAACCACGTTGATTGACATTCCCTGCAACTTTTCTTTTCAAGGTATTTTCATATATTTATATATATTATAATTGAATGTTTATACAGTTATTATTTAGCAATAGAATTACCTGTATTCAATGCAGAAGCCTGTGACAATACAGAAGCCTGTGATAACACAGAAGCCTCTAGCTAACTGAACACTCTTGAATTCTAACAAAACGGTGTACTGGTAATGAAGCCAGCATCGGAGGGCTACGCTTCGACGACGTGCGACGCAAGCAATTCTTGATTACGGATTTTACCACTTTGCGTCCAGAAACTATCCAATAGCGTGAACGGAGGTCAGTCAGCAATCTCTCTGATTTGACGTGTAGATGTCTTATGTGATAATCCCAAACTATCCTCCGTGTTAAAAGTTGCGTCGCCGGTAGGAGTATGGGGTGCTTAGCTGCATAGTCTATTTGCGCGTGAAGTATACGTCCGCCTATTCGCAACTGTCCGACTTCATCCACGAAGGGATTGAAGATGCGAAGCTTTGATCCGAGTGGCAATTTCAGATTCTTGCGAAGGGCGTAGAATTCTTCAGCAAAGGCCAATTCCTGTGCACGTATGATGCATATTGTCAGCGAAGCTACCATTTCTTCTACCGTTAACTCTCCGACCCTGAGTTTTTCCACGTAATTTTGCTCGAGCGTTGTTGGCAAATCTTTGACTCCAGGCCAACACTCAGGCTGGAAAAACGTACGACACATCAATAGGTGACGTGGTTTTCATCTTCCGTTTTGACTGCCAAGACACGAGTCACGTTTACATCCCGTTCTTCTGGCTCCATAATTTCTTCCCAAATGTACCATTATGAGGGGTCTCGGTTCAGAAACGGAGGACCTCTATGAAAGTTGACCAACTCGTTGACATCCTTTGGGTCGATACCCCTACTGCAGAGGTCCGCTGGGTTTGAGTCTCCGGCAACATGACGCCATTGTCGATGACCCGGGTTTCGGAGTATTTTGCCGATGCGGTTGTTGACGAAGACTTCAAATCGGCAGGTTTTTGAATGAATCCATCGCAACACCGTTTGTGAGTCCGTGTGAAAGGTCACTTGTTGCAAGTCGATTTCTAGTTCAAGACAAATCGTGAGTGCGATGTTGAGACCTTCTACGGCAGCTTGTAGCTCTAAACGTGGAAAAGTGAGACCTCTTACCGGCGTGACGTGTGTTTTTGACATATCGAACGACACGTTGATCGACTGATCCTCGAATACGGTACGAATATAGGCTACTACTCCGTTTGGCGGGACTGTTTGACTGCCTCGTCTTCAGAGTCGAAGGAGCCGAGGTAATTGTCGATGTAGAAGTTTCGTCGAACACTATCTGCTACTTCTGGGAACTGGTTGCGTTGGTCATCGGCCGTTCGGTTGAGGGCGAAGATGCAGGTCGTCGGAGATGATATCGCTCCAAACACTTCAACAGTCATCTGGTATGTTAACGGGGCGGAAATACTGCCAATTGTCCGAAAGATAAATCAGAAAGCCGTTTGGTCTTCTTCGGGAACTTTCACTTGGTTAAACATTTTCTCGATGTCCGCTCCGACTGGTACGAGGTTACGGCGGAAGCGGATGAGCACACCGAGCAAGCTAACGAGTAGGTTGGGTCCTTGACCACTGCATCGTACTTTCGAGCAAACTCCGTGGTTCGATGAAAACGTCGTTCGAGAGCGTAGAGCCTCTTCAATGCAGACGACGGATTATTCGGGAGGTTTACGTCGTCGGCTTTCCACATTAGGCCGACTTGATACCGATTACCGATACTCTTTACTGAAGATTCGAGGATACTTTTTCCTCGTAGATCATCTTCGGACAGAACGGGCTGATTTACTTCTACTTCTTTGGCCTCAAGTTGCCAGAATTTCTTGATCAATTCGTTTAGGCCTTCGGGACGTTCCTCGGTGGCCAGATGAGTGGTGAACGGACGTCTGTCTTGTGGCGGGCCCGTTTGTCCACCCAGGCACCAGCCAAACGGCGTCTTGATGGCGATGGGCCCAGCCGTTCCAGCAGGTGGCTTGATGGAAGCTACATGATCATGCCTCATCGCCTCTGCGACGTCGATTCCTATCAGCACGGTCACGTCCTCGTGCTTAACGATCGGGAAGTCAATACCACGTAGGGGTGTCCATGACTCCCACTGTCGAGGGTCGATCGGCGAATTCGGCGTCACCTTCAAGTTGTCGACGGCGTAAGCGTGCTTGACTTCAAACTGGCTTTTACCATCACGAGATGTTAGGGTGAAGTTTACTACGGAAGTCGCAACGTTAGACGTGGCTCCGTCATTCGAGACAACGGTGATGCGTTTAGACGGCCCCATGAGTCCCAACTTCTTTACTAAGTCGCTCCTAATCAGCGTGGTGTCGCTTCCGGTATCCAGGAAACCGAAAGTGTCTGATCCATGTTTCACCAGCTCCAACACGAACCGGTGCGATCTTGAAACATACCGTCGTTTAAAGGTTACAAATGGGTCAAGGTCCCAAGGAATGCTGTCGACGGTGCCGCTGTTGGAGCACGTTGATCCGCTAGCCTCCTCAATGGGATGAATTCGGATCCATGAAGCAAGGTGTGGTGTCGGATTCCCGTACACCCAGCAATAGTAGAGCTGATATCCCTGGGACATTCCTTGCGTTCGTGTTTTCCCGTAAGACATAACAAACATCTTCCGGATTTGAATACCTTCTCAGCCCTTCGTGGTCGTGGGAGACATGAAAGCGGTACATACCCTACAATTTCTAATTGAAGATAACAATCAGTAAATCAGAATGCAAATAAACGTGGTAGTTTAAATTTTTCATGTACAATAAACGAATGAAAACGTTGAAGAGAAAAAAAACAATGCACATTTTCAATAGCAATTTGGTTTTTATTTAAATCCGCATTTTTGCTGCTGGGGCTTGAGACTAAAGAGTAGACAAACAATAGGCTATTTTCTTCCAACATTCACCCAGAGATAAGGAGATGGGACACGACCGTGTTAAGGCCGCCATGACACATTTTGGCACAACATCTAGCGGCTAATTCCCTCCCTTCATCATTAGCAGACGAATTCCCTGCAAGCAAACAATGTGGCAGGCGGCTGATTTGAATATGGGCAGGGAAAGTTAGACAATTCGCCCAGATAAGAAAACACAATGTAAGTTCTGTGATTCGGAGAAAATTTGGGGAAAATTCGAAAAATTGAAATGGGTCGATTTTCTGGAACTTTTGGCTTGGAAATTATTTCCACCTGTTTGCTTTTTATCGAATTTCATCCTGCGAAATCTACAGCCTCAGTTTACCAGTGGCTCTTAGTAGTTCTAAACGTGTTTTTTTCTTCTCTTTGGGTAAGAATGTGTCTCCCAAATGTAGTGCCGTTACCTACAATTCGAAGAGAAATAATCAACCAGTTTCCTAAAGATGCTCTGCTACTAATTATCTGGCTTAAACATTGTGCGCCTAGATTTTAGTCTTAAAGAACTTCTGTCTTGTCATCACTTCACTTTGATTCCGCTTTCTTAACTTGGAATACCATATTGGCTTTGTCCGGCAAAATGGAATAGATTAGCTAATAGAAAACTTAATCCGATAAATTTAGACACATACCGATACAGATGGACTCCAAGGCCAGTATGCAGAGGAATCAAATATTGTCAATTGCCTCATCAAATCTGTTGCTTACAAATTTTTCGAAATAAGATGTTTATCTTAAATCAAATTATTCAGTCAAAATATATATGACACAACTTTGAATCGCAACAAGTTAAATAAGTTCATACTTTACAAAAATCTGTAAAACAAATTTCATTGAAATTTTACTTATAG